>NW_026089623.1:8718203-8896366 GCF_024586455.1 Bactrocera neohumeralis
AAGGAAGTATGACCGAGATGAGGATACAAAAAACGAACTACGTGGCCAATTAGCGAAAATAATGAAAGACTTTTTTTGACAACCTAATATTAGAAGTATTAGTTAAACTATATACTGTGAATACTAAGTACTAGTTAACCAATAGTTAATATTTTAGTTTGCCAATGGTTGACTAAAAACTGTGAATTCAACCCTCAAACACTGACGCTATCTCACATGTTTTCTTCCATCAATTTTCACCTACAGTTTTATCGAGTGAGAGGCAAAAACAATCAAACGGAGCTAAAATGCGCTTGAAAATAAAATTAATTTCTTTACATGTTTACATGGGTATGTTTATTAGTGTTAGTATCTGTGGTACTAAATTGTGCTTTTGCTAGCATTTTAACAGAAATGTCATTATTGAATACACTATTTACTTCAGAATGTAATGTGTTTTTTGCATGTTATGAAGGCTGTTTTAGTACAAAAATTTTATAATATTTACGATTTAATAGAACAAATTGAAAGTAATGTTTAAACAAGGTTGTAATACAGAACCCTGATAATGACTCTTTTAAATATATAAAAACGGTTCGACTTTGTGATTTTTTATGGCATTACCGGCTGTTCTCGTAAATATCATTTGCTAGTTTAACGTTTGTGTATGAATAAGGTTTACAATCTCATTGTAAGTGTAATTGCTGATGAGATTGCTTACAGATATATATGTATGTATATAGTATGAACAAAAATCGTAATACTTTGATCATAATTTTAAAATTTAAGTTATTCTTCAAAATCTATGACAGGGGATGAAAGTTATCTTACTTGGCCCCAATACATTTACTAACGTTTTTTCCAAACGTCGAAACAGTTGCTAAAGCCGATTTTCGGAATAGGCTTCAAAGTGCGTATCGATTTACGTTTAATGTCTTCAATTGACTCTGTTTCTTTTTCTGCTATTACTAGCCACCACTTACCTCGGTAACTTTGTTACCTCACCGGCAAAAATAAACACAGTTTTGGATTGGTTTGGTATAATTTAATGTTTAGTTTAACGTTTCGGTTTTGGTTTGTTTAATTTAATGTTTAGTTTAATGGTTTGGTTTTGGTTTGTTTAATTAAAATACACTGTTTGGGTAGTTGATTCACTGCCACTTCGAAATACGGAAATTGACGCTGCGTGACGTTTGCTCAGTGCGAGATCGTCCTCTGGAGCGGTCTGGTGGATTGTTGGGGAGTGTAGAGTTGTGGTGTGATGTCCGCATGTGTGGTGTATATTCGTGTATAGTAGTGGGTGGTGTCTTCATGTGGAATGTCTGCATGTGTGGTGTCTTCATATGTGGATCGCGTTAGTGTGGTGTGTTGTCGTGTGGTTGTTCAGTGTCGGGTGTTCAGAAGGGAGAGCTAACTTTATCTAGCCAGACTCAAAACGGCATCCCCGGAGCAGTCATTTGAGTTTGCTGAATAGCTAGAAGGCACGCGGAGCTAAACCAAGCGATTATGGCATGATATTGATGAAATTTGGCGAAAAGATCACGAAGAATCAATGCAGTATGTGACGGTGCATTATCGTGTAGCCATAATTCCGGCCACTTTTTACGAATAGCTTCACGCAAACGACGCATAACACTCAAATAGTATTCCTTGTTGACAGTTTGGCCGGTAGGAACGAATTCGTAGTGTACTCACTACACCTCGAATATCTAAGAAACTGTCAATATAACCTTGATTTTTGATCTGTTTTGACGTGGTTTTTCGGGCCGATTATCGAAGACCTTTTTCAACATTCTAAACTTTTTCGGCAGTAGAAATTTTATTCCGCACAAAAATTTAATGGAATTTCTTTTGTTGAATAATTCTTTCATCAAAATCACCGAATGCCCTTTTATGTAAGTTAAACACGTAATTATTTTATTTAATTTTTTTTTGTGATGTTAATAGATTCAAGTTACATTACATTTTGTCTTAACTAAGCTAAAGCCCAGGCATATATTCCGCTGCTTTTCCATATTGGTGCAGCAACAACTTACTTGTGGCTCCCTTTACCAAAGGTAAAATATCGTTGTTATATGCACCTTACTTTTCAGGTGATCTGGCTGTGAGCAGCTTTATCGTTGCAATTACAATTTCTGAAGGTGCCGTAACACTTCTATGTTTTACGCACCATCTTCCGAATGTCACCCAACAAAGAGTTATACTCGTTGCTGTGCGCTCTTATTGGTGATAATAATGATAAGTGTATTGATATAAATGAACATAGCAACACTGCAGCATTAAGAGTCCAGGATGAACGTACAGCATTGAAACCAAACACTAATGAGTTTTTGATGACATTTGAACAAATGTGGAACAAAGTTAAAGACCTATTCCATTCTTTATTCCCTTTACAAATTTTAAAATTATTGAAAATATTAAAAATTAAAAACAAAACAAATTCAACTAAATATAAGATACTGACATGCGATGAATTATATTTTTTATTTATTCTAATCTCTTCACTATGTACAAATGTATGTAGATGTGTTTAGGCTTAGTGTACATATGTAGATATGTGTAAATAAGTATTCTATTTTTATAGTATATACTAATTTATGAGATTTATTCAATAGGCACTGATTTTCACATTTTCATGGGCAAGTTTCATATTACAATTTTGTTGCTTACCATTGCACTTGACATTTAGTGGGCTGTATTTTTCTTTTTATTTCATTTATTGTTTAATGTGTATATTTATGTGTTAATGTGCTTGTGCCACAAATATGATTTTCTAGATATAATTTTATCCTAAGAAATAAAGTGTCATGTTCATATTTATGAACATTCTGGCTAGGCCAAAAGTTGTGTTTCAACTTTAAGTTATATATTCTGTTTTATTATAACTATTTTTTTTTTTTTAATTACTTCTAAGTTCAAATGGAACAGCTCACAGTTGTTGTTTCACATTTTGTTCTGATATATAAATATAATAATATAGATGTATAATAGCTTAAAGGTTTATTGATGTTGAATCAAAAGGTTTTTATTTGTTGTTCTTGGGATATCTTCAATATCTTTAACCCAAGAAGAGGATAGCAATTATTTATTAATTTCTGATTGTACGATGAGTTGCTGTTACAAATTACTCCTTCATGTCGGGCAGTACATCCTTCTTTATTGTCATTATACCTGACTAGGGATTTCATATGCATTTGTTGATTGTTATCACATTCTAGATATATCATTGCTTTGCTAAATAATTGGTAAAGCCAACGATTTTGAGAAGACAATTTTATTCAAACGTTTTCAGTTGTAGACGGTTTGAATTCACATGCTTCATTTTCTAACTGTTTCAAGGCTGCTACTTCATATAAATTATCAGTCGCAGATTTCCAAGCCCAATTTCCAGGACATTGGTAATGATTCTCCGAGTTAGTAGAATATTTTTCAGATCTTTACCTGATTTATAAGTGAATTATAATTAAACCAAACTTGAATATTAAATATTTGCTTTTATTTCTGGAATAATCATATTACCTTTTTTTTATTGAAGTGGAAATATTTGTATACGTTTGATGCTGAAACGATATTAAGGAATTTCTATGTTCTTTAGCATTCCTTTAGCATTCATAGATTTATAAATTTCTTTTTAATTCATTACCTGATTGCTTTCAGGTAGTATTAATTTGTGTGGTAGTTTATTTCTAATAAATGTAATTTCTTCATTACGTTGTGAAGGTTTTAATAGTTTTGGATTTATGACTATGATTTATGTCAATTAGAAGTTTAATTATCGACGTTTGGATTTCTTCATATTCGTCTATAACTATTCCTATTGAAATGGTTAATATTTGAAACATCAGGGTCATTCGCTCAGCATTTTGATCTTTTATTAATTCGCTATAAAATTTATTGTTGTTCATTAAAAATAGTTTTTGTCAAAATTTATGGTGTCTGCTTTTTCAATAATTTTGCTATATCTTTTGGTTGTCGAAAACATTTCTAATACTTTGATTCCATATTTTTCCAAATAATATATATGGTAAATTGAACCAACGAATTTGAATGGTGCTCTCTGCCTTTCTATTTTGTTCTTTCATGAACAATTCAATATTTGCCCTAAGATTATTATATATGTCTTTAAAGTTGCAGCAACCATTACACAGGCATCTTCGTAATAGGTTAATATTTTGCATTGATTTTCTAATCTATTAATAAAGTCTTGTACTTTTTATATCCGATCATAATAAGTACCTAATTCTTATTATGCTATTAAGTTCCATTTTGAATTTATTACGTCCATTTTACTAAACCACATCATCAATCTGCTTGTTCTACTCGACTGAGTTAGCAATTATTCTTGAAGTAAATAAACTTGTAACCTGATTTGGCTCCTTTGTTCTACTGCTGTTTGTTGTCTCCAGTGGGCACAATTTGTGAACGGTCCGTTTAAGTACACCATTTTGTAATTACGGAGTTACAACTCTTATACAAGTATTTCCATCACTTCCCGGAAGAGTTTTAATAATTTTACCTAATGGCCACTTGGCTGGATGAGTTTCTTCATCTTTAATAATTACTATTTGTCCTTCTGTTAGATTGGCCTGTTTGCTTTTCCATTCCATTCGTTGTTGCAATATTACAACACATTCACTTTCCCATCGTTTCCAAAAATCTCTTTTAATTTTTTAAATTAATTTCCACCTATCTAATGAACCTATTTGTGCATCATTAATTGCCTTAGGATAATCTATTATTGGACATCCTATTAAAAAATGACCAGGTGCTAAAACGTCTATATCGCTTTCAGTATCTATCGCACATAGAGGTCGTGACTTTAGCACTGCTTCAGTCTGTGATAGCAAAGTAATCATTTCTTCAAATGTCAATTTTCTTTCACCTATCACTCTTTTTAAATGATATTTAACCGACTTGACTCCTGCCTCCCAAATTCCTCCGAAGTGAGACGATGCCGGCGGCCCAAAATGCCATTGAATTTTATCTGATTCTAATATTGAAGCTACGGTCGAATTTTTCTTGATCGCCATTTTGAAATCTAGGTCTAGTCTTCTACAAGCTCTCACCAAATTACTTACTTTTACCTCTCCTAGCAAAAAATCTTTTCAAAGCAGCTAGGAACGCTTCGGTTGTTAAATCACTTACTGCTTCTAAATAAATAGCTTTTGTTGTCATACAAACAAATACAGCTACATATGTATGTATCCTTTGAATGTTTTTTGTCCTCTTCCTTTTGAACATTTCATATGAATCGGTCCGACATAGTCTATACCAACGTGTGTAAATGGAATTGACATAGATACTCGAAATTCTGGAAGATTTCCCATAATTGGTTTTGCTACTTCTTTGCGGTAACGTATGCATCGACTACAAGTTCGAATTGTCTTTTTTACAGAATTATTTAATCCAATAATCCAGTAATTCCTTCTAATCATTGTTTCCATTAACTTGTTTTCTCCATGCATGGCTATTTTATGTATGTACATTTTCAATTATTAATGATGACAAATGTGACTTATTTAATATTATTGGGTGCTTTTGATTATATTTAAGATGTGCATTATCCAACCTGCCTCCTACAGGCAGGATTCCATTACTATCCAAAATTGGATTTAAGCATGCAATGCTACTTTTATTACTATATTCTTTTTTGAATTCTAAACTCATAATTTCCTCTCTAAATTGTAGTTTTTGCTGATATCTTATTAACATTTCTTCAGCTTCTTTCATTCATCATATACTCTTATTAGTTTGCTTAAACTAGAATATTATCCAGGAAATGTAATACCTTTGATGTTGTCACATACGTAACTGTTTGTGGTTTGTATTCTTCTAACGGCTCTTCTTTTGTTTCTCTCCACAATATACGTTGATAATCTGATCTCTCTCTGTTATTTTAATTTGCCGAAACATCTTTTCAATATCGCTTGTTAATATATATTGCCAACGTTTCCATTTGATTATAATGTCAAATAAATCTTTTTGAAGTCTCGGTCCTATGAAGAGGATGTCGTTTAAACTACTTCCATTTGTAGTTTTTGCAGACACATCGAAAACTACTCGTTAGTTAGTTAGACTGTCTTCTCGAATCACTGCTTGATGTGGCAAATAGTTTTTTCCGCATATATTTTCACTTTCTTTTTTCATGTGACCCATTTCTAAATATTCTCTCATAAATTGCACATATTGTTTTCTTAACTCGTCATTTGTAGCGGACCTTTTTTAAGATTAATAAACCTCGCCATAGCTTGTATGCGAGAGTCGCCTAATTCCTTTTCTTTTTTAAAAGGTAGATTGACGACAAATCGATTATTTTCATCTTTTACTGTTGTTTTTTTTTACATTTTTAGCCATTCATCATCATCTGCTGGAGTTGTGGTGTCTTCTTTTTTTTTTAAATTTTTCCAATATTGTAGTAACCGCTGCAAAAATTTTGTTGTTTTTTCTCGGTTGTCTCTCCTTCAGCCCAATTTCGTAGCTTGACCTAGTATTCGATCCTTTTCAAATATGCCTTCTTTTAGTAAGTCAGCATATGTATATATCACTTCTAATGACGACATCGATTCGATCTGATTTATTGAAATTGGGATCAGCTAAAGTATAGTTTTTCCATTGTTCTACATCCCATTTAAACGATTTGTCTGGTTAAGCACTCGCTAATTTCGGCAAAATTAGTGCTTCGACATTGTATGCTTCGTTGCTTAGGAATTTCGGCTTGTTTTAAATGCTGATTTTAAATTTGGACACTCCCACTGTGGTATTTCCTAAACCTTGTAGTTCAGTTATTTCTCTTCTTTTAGATAAATGAAGTATTTTAGCTGCTTCTTCGGAAATAGCAATCTTTTGAGATCCTTGGTCGATTAAAACTCACAGTGTGATGTACTCTCTATCTGCTGCCTTCACTCTTATTTGTGCTGTTGCTAGGAATATCGCTGTTTCCGAGTGTTTCATCATCATTGTGGAGGATTTTTTCGTTTTATTTTCTTCATTTCCTTCTTTTCCTTTTTGGAATTCATTGTAATGCAATAAATTATGATGATTTCTTTCACACTTGTTGCACATTTTCTTATTATTACAATTGCCTTCATATAAATGATCAAGGCAAATGCAGCATAGCTTGTTGCTTGTTATGAATTTCCTTCGATTCGTCGTAGTCAAACGTTTCGATAATATTTTCCGAAACAATTAATTGTAGACAAACACATATCTCGAGAGTGTACGGACGTGTTTATCTAATTTGCTCCGTGATTTCTGAATTATCAAGCAAAAAGTAAAACAAAAAAAGCAATTTATTAAATTGTAAGTAAACATAATGAACAGTGCACACAAATTAATAATAATAAATATAAACAAATAGTTGCTGCACTTTCTCCATTTGCTGGCGGTTGATCCAGTAGTCTGTCTACTTGTGCTGTAAATTGTAGTCTTCTATTCTCGTATCTAACCTGAAGAATTTGCCAAGCAGCTTCGAAGTTTGTATCTGTTACTGGAACATGTTGAATTAAGTTCGTTAATGCAGTTCGTTTTGCTTAATTTCGTCAAATGAGCTTTTTTGCAGAAACAGCCATCAGTTGATTAGCTTGTTGCAAAGATCCAAACAGCCACTTGCTGCTTACTGCTGAAGGACAAAAACCTTTTGTTTCAGTAAACAGAATGCATCAAAACAAGCTTGAGTTGGAACAATTGAAATGCACTATCACTACAACAAACAATCTTAAACAAACAAGTCTCAAAACAACATTGAGTTTGAATACCACAACAACCTTATCTTAAAACAAAGCAAATGTATCTGGCCAAAAGAGCCTCCACACACCACACTTGCACACGACCTTATCCAGACGCACAACACTGGCACACCGCATTCATCCTTTTACAACACACATTGCACATCATACACCATACTAACACCCACACCAAACATCTACAAAAAGGGAAGAGGAGTAGCGGCTCAGTCTGTTTTTCGATACCGATCGTCTTGGAACGGCGACGCGCTGTACGACCAATTCGCTAGTCAACTTCAGTTTAATTTTCAATCTTTCGTTGTAACATTTCTTTTGTAAAAGTAATATTTTCGCGATCGAGCGCATTAAAATTACAATCCCGCAGAAAACATTTGGATTTTTTATTTAATCATTTCGGGTAGCGTAAGTGTTAAATTTTTAATTAGCTAAGAAAAGAGAACAAATTAATTACAAAAGTGTTTAACGAAAAAAAACAAAGACAAAAGTGGAAAGACACACCCATTTACATATACATATCTGAAAAAAAAAAATAAAGAACGCAAAATCATTTAAATCAAATTGATACTTATTAAAAGTGCAGTGTAAAAAATATTGGAGGCACAGAGTGGAAAAAGTGCAGTGCAGCCAGAAAAAAAAAATAAACACAAAAAGGGTGCAGTTAGTTACAAAGAAAATAGATCGCTCATGTATAAAGTATATATACATATACAGTTGTGTGCAATTAAGCAGCAACGTCAAGTTGTTTTACAAACAAGCAAAAGTGAAATTGTACACACACAATATAAAACATAAACTAAAAAAAAGGCGGGCGCGAAAGTAAGAAAAAACAAAACACATAAATTAATAAAATGAGCGGGCGGGAAAAGTTAAACAAAGCAAAACACAAAACATATGAGAAACACATAAATCTCTAGATAAACACACATATAAAAACACGGAGTTGAAAGACAAATTGCAACATAAAACAACGGCAATATTTAGTAGGAATCGCCTATACGGAGACCTCACAGTCCATGATATGTACATATAAATATAAGTATTTCGCACCCTAAGCACCAGGATTAAACCACAGTGAGTTGTATCGTTCCATATAAGTGAGTTGTATCGTTCCATACCAAAACGAAAACGTTGAAACCATCGTTGTGCGGTGGAAATGGAAACTGTATCGGGTCCATAAACTGCACGTCGGCTTGAGATGCATTTTTGCCTTTATCGTAGTAGTACTGTAAAATATGCCGTATTTTCTTTTTATTTTGGTCCATGTTTGCTACGCTATAACTCACGGACGACTTAAAAGAAACGACAACCAATCAAACACGTGTTAGCGCGTGAAATGAGCTTTCCAAAAAGGTATAGCATGACCCGATGCGACGAATAAAACTAGAACTACGCGCTTTCAGCGCAAACCAGCGAAAAGACCGCAAGACTTTTTTAACAACCTATTATAAATCTTCTTCTTATTTATTGGCGAGGACACCGCTTACGCGATTATAGCCGAGTTAACAACAGCGCGCCAGTCGTTTCTTCTTTTCGCTACGTGGCGCATATTAGATATTCCAAGCGAAACCAGGTCTTCCTCCACCTGGTCCTTCCAACGGAGTGGAGGTCTTCCACTTCCTCTGCCTCCCCCGGCGGGTACTGCATCGAATACTTTCAGAGCTGGAGTATTTTCGTCCATTCGGACGACATGACCTAGCCAGCGTAGCAGCTGTCTTTTTATTCGTTGAACTATGTCAATGTCGTCGTATATCTCATACAGCTCATCGTTCCATCGAATGCGACATTCGCCGTGGCCAACGCGCAAAGGATCATAAATCTTTCGCAGAACTTTTCTCTCGAAAACTCGCAAGGTCGACTCATCCGTTGTTGTCATCGTCCAAGCCTCTGCACCATTTAACAGAACGGGAATTATGAGCCACTTTCAGAGTTTGGTTTTTGTTCGCCGAGAGAGGGCTTTACTTTTCAATTGCCTGCTCAGTCCGAAGTAACACCTGTTGGCAAGAGTTATCCTGCGTTGGATTTCCAGGCTGACATTGTTGATGGTGTTTATGCTAGTTCCCAAATATACGAAACTATCTACAACTTCAAAGTTATGACTGTCAACAGTGACGTGAGAGCCAAGTCACGAGTGCGATGGCTGTTTGTTTGATGACAGGAGATATTTCGTCTTGCCCTAGTTCACTACCAGACTCATTGGCTTTGCTTCCTTTTCGAGTCTGGAGAAAGCGGAACTAACAAATATCAATATCATCGGCATACGCCAGCAGCTGTACACTCTTATAAAAGATTGTACCTGCTCGGTTAAGCTCTGCAGCTCGAATTATTTTCTCCAGCAGCAGATTGAAGAAGTCGCACGATAGGGAGTCGCCTTGTCTGAAACCTCGTTTGGTATCGAACGGCTCGGGAGGTCCTTCCCGATCCTGACGGAGCTTTTGGTGTTGCTCAACGTCAGTTTACAAAGCTGTATTAGTTTTGTGGGGATACCAAATTCAGACATCGCGGAATAAAGGCAGCTCCTTTTCGTGCTGTCGAAAGCAGCTTTGAAATCGACGAAGAGGTGGTGTGTGTCGATTCTTCTTTCACGGGTCTTTTCCAAGATTTGGCGCATGGTGAATATCAGGTCGGTTGTTGATTTCCCAGGTCTAAAGCCACACTGATAACATCCAATCAGTTTGTTGACGGTGGGCTTTAATCTTTCACATAATACGCTCGATAGAACCTTATATGCGATGTTGAGGAGGCTAATACCACGGTAGTTGGCGCAGATTGTGAGGTCTCCCTTTTTGTGAGTTGGGTAGAGCCCACCCACAGATCACCTCTGCTGGTTCTACAAAAGCATACTCCAGTCTTGAAACCTTCTGTTAGTCGCCGCAGTTTTTCGTAGAATTTTCGAGCATTACCCCTGTCGGACAGCTTGTCAAGCTCATAATCGTAGTCAGGCATTTCGGCCTCTCTCTTTTGTGTCTGCAAATGCGTCTTGCTTCCGTCTTCAACTCTTGGTATCTATCCCATCCCACACGTGTTGTGGTCGATCGTAACGTTGCGAGGTAGGCAGACTGTTTTCTCTCCGCTGCAGAACTGCACTTCACTTCGTACCAGCTGTTCTTTTGCATTTTCCGAGGTGTTTCAGTTGCAGCTGTACGTAAGGAGCTTGAAATGTTGTCCCACAGTTCCCTAATACAGAGTTGTTGACGAGTGCTCTCAGAGAGTAGGAGTGCAAGTCGAGTCGAAAATTGCTCTGCTGTCTGTTGTGATTGCAGCTTCTCGACGTCGAACCTTCCTTGTGTTTGTTGACGTGCGTTTTTTGCTGCACACAGGCGGGTGCGAATCTTAGCTGCAACAAGATAGTGGTCCGAGTCGATGTTAGGACCTCGGAGCGCACGCACATCTAAAACACTGGAGACGTGTCTTCCGTCTATCACAACATGATCGATCTGGTTGGTGGCTTTTCGACCTGAAAACTTCCAGGAAACTTGATGAATCTTCTTATGCTGGAATATAGTACTACAGATAACCATATTTCGGGCCCCGGCGAAGTCGATCAGTCTCAACCCATTTAGGGACGTTTCGTCGTGGAGGCTGAATTTACCGACCGTAGTGCCAAAGATGCCTTCTTTATCCACCTTGGCGTTAAGGTCTCCAAGCACGACTTTGATATCGTGGCGGGGGCAGCTCTCGTAGGTGCGCTCAAAGAAGGCATTTTTGGTCACATCGTCCTTCTTTTCTGTCGGGGCGTGGGCGCAAATCAGCGATATGTTGAACAACTTCGCTTTGATGCGGATTGTGGCTTGACGTTCATTCACCGGGGTGAATGACAGTACTCGGCGAAGGAGTCTCTCTCCCGTTACGAGTGCCACTTCAAATTTGCGCTCCTTTATATTGAACCTGTAGTAAATGCCACAAGGAACTACTCGTCTCAGGCCTTGCCCAGTCCATCGCATTTCTGGGACGGCGGTGATGTCAGCCTTCACTATAACAAGGACATCAACCAGGTGGTCAGCGGAACCTTCCCAATGAAGAGACCGGACATTCCAGGTGTATGCTCTCAAATCAGAGCCCTTAATTCGTTTGCCATGGTCGTCATCAAAAAGGAAGTCGCTCATCCAAGGCTTGTTGTTTATTTTCATTGGTTGCGTTTTTTACGTGGTGGGTCCCAGACCCAGCGCACAACCCTGTGGAAGTGATTTTTCACCTTAAAGTAGCTCGCCTTCAAACGGAGGTTCTTAGGCTACCCAGAGGATACTTGGTCAAAGACCGGAAGTCGTGAGCTGCTTGAGCCATGGGTAAAAGAAACGTTACTGGCCACTCCCAAGTGAAAGGCGATCAGAGAACTTTCCTCACTTGCGTGAACTTCTACACAAGTCTCCATAGTCCATTATATATAAATGGGTTGGGGTCAAAATTCTGCTTTTTTGGAAATTCTGCATTCATAATTCCGGAAGTCGGAACACCGGGAATCAAAGTTATGGAAGTCAATATTCTGGAATTCAAAATTCTGGATAACGAAATTCTAAATTGCAAAATTCTGAATGGCAAATTAGTGATTAAAAATGCGTGTTGATAAAAAAAAAGTGCGCACTTTTTTGTTATCAACACGCATTTTTAATCATTAATTACAGAATTTTGCCATTCTGTAATCATATGTTTTATTGCCTAGTAAGTAGTTTTTTACAATTGCATGATTGTATTTGTTATTGTTATTCCTTTGTTTGTTGTTGTTCATTTACTTTTTTGTACTACCATAATGATTTAGTTTACTATGTACCTACATATACATACATATATGTACTGACTAAGCAATGTGTTACTGCAATTTCATTAATAACAAGTAAGGAAGGGCTAAGTTCGGGTGTCACCGAACATTTTATACTCTCGCATGATAAAGTGATAATCGAGATTTCATTATACGTCATTTACATATTTTTTAAATACCGTATTTTTGTAAAGTTTTATTCCGCTATCTTCATTGGTTCCTAATGTATTTACTCGTATTATACAGAAAAGGCATCAGATGGAATTCAAAATAGCGTTATATTGGAAGAAGGCGCGGTTGTGAACCGATTTCACCCATATTTTGTACATGTCATCAGGGTGTTAAGGAAATATTATATACCGAATTTCATTGAAATCGGTCTAGTAGTTCCTGAGATATGATTTTTGGTCCATAAGTGGGCGAGGCCACGCCCATTTTCAATTTTTAAAAAAGCCTGGGTGCAGCTTCCTTCTGCAATTTCTTCCGTAAAATTTAGTGTTTCTGACGTTTATTGTTAGTCGGTTAACGCACTTTTAGTGATTTTCAACATAACCTTTGTATGGGAGGTGGGCGTGGTTATTATCCGATTTCTTCCATTTTTGAACTGTATATGGAAATGCCTGAAGAAAACGACTCTGTAGAGTTTGGTTGACCTAGCTATAGTAGTTTCCGAGATATGTACAAAAAACTTAGTAGGGGGCGGGACCACGCCCACTTTTCCAAAAAAAATACGTCCAAATATGCCCCTCCCTAATGTGATTCTTTGTGCCAAATTTCACTTTATATCTTTATTTATGGCTTAGTTATGACACTTTATAGGTTTTCGGTTTCCGCCATTTTGTGGGCGTGGCAGGGGCCGATTTTGCCCATCTTCGAACCTAGCCTTCTTATGGAACCAAGGAATACGTGTACCAAGTTTCGTCATGATGTGCTAAATATTTTTGTGAAATGATGGAAAATATAACTGTGGTGAAGTCTAATAAAGGAAAAGACATGTTAAACGTCGACGGCTACTTCTTCTATGTATTTGGAACGAAAAAATAAGAAAACATTTAACTGGACTTGTTCTGAACGAATTAAAAACAAATGTACCGTGCGTATTGTCACACAATTCGATGGCTGTGAACATGTTATACGAAAAAAAAAAAAATGAATCTATTTGGTCTTTATTTGTTAATAATGTTGTTTTTTGTCTTTCCGATAAACATGTTTGAATTTTGGAATCATTTTGGAGGTTATGTTTTGTTTATGTTATATTATTATGTATGTATAAGCAAATTTATATAAGATACACGATTTGGCTCAAATTTTGGGGAAAAAATTTCCAGAATTAATTCTGGAAAACGTAAATTCCGGAATTATGAAAAACCAGAATTTTAAAATGCAGCCAAAAAAAGCAAAGGAATTGCGGAATTCCGATTTCCAGAATTTTGTCGACCCAGAATGTTGATTCCGGAATTTTGACTTCAGAATTTTGATTTTAGAATTTTGACCGTTTCCCTATATAAATACTTATAATAAATCACACACCAAATTAATGCCTATAAGCTTACCATTGTGCTTGAAAACACATCAATTCTATAAAACAACCCAAATTCTAGCATTTACGTGCAAAAAATTTCCAGCAGTACCCCTTATGCTTAATAATGCAATAAGCAGGACTGTATAAAAGATAAATAATACGAGTGTAATACATATAAGTATATATAAAAAGAAGGAGAGAAACCTACATACATTCATACTTAACCGTCTACTGCAAACATATATGCATGTACATACTTATATACATACATATGTATATATATTTCATACAATACAACATTTTTATACTCTCGCAACAATGTTGCTAAGGAGAGTATTATAGTTTTGTTCACATAACGGTTGTTTGTAAGTCCTAAAACTAAAAGAGTCAGATATAGGGTTATATATACCAAAGTGATCAAGGTGACGAGTAGAGTCGAAATCCGGATGTCTGTCTGTCCGTCTGTCCGTCCGTCCGTGCAAGCTGTAACTTGAGTAAAAATTGAGATATCATGATGAAACTTGGTACACGTATTCCTTGGCTCCATAAGAAGGTTAAGTTCGAAGATGGGCAAAATCGGCCCACTGCCACGCCCTCAAAATGGCGGAAACCGAAAACTTATAAAGTGTCATAACTAAGCCATAAATAAAGATATTAAAGTGAAATTTGGCACAAAGGATCGCATTTGGGAGGGGCATATTTGGAAGTAATTTTTTTGGAAAAGTGGGCGTGGCCCTGCCCCCTACTAAGTTTTTTGTACGTATCTCGGAAACTACTATAGCTATGTCAACCAAACTCTACAGAGTCGTTTTCTTCAGGCATTTCCATATACAGTTCAAAAATGGAAGAAATCGGATAATAACCACGCCCACCTCCCATACAAAGGTTATGTTGAAAATCACTAAAAGTGCGTTAACCGACTAACAATAAACGTCAGAAACACTAAATTTTACGGAAGAAATTGCAGAAGGAAGCTGCACCCAGGCTTTTTTTTTAAATTTAAAATGGGTGTGGCCTCGCCCACTTATGGACCAAAAACCATATCTCAGGAACTACTAGACCGATTTCAATGAAATTCGGTATATAATATTTTCTTAACACCCTGATGACATGTTCGAAATATAGGTGAAATCGGTTCACAACCACGCCTTCTTCCAATATAACGCTATTTTGAATTCCATCTGATGCCTTTTCTGTATAATACGAGTAAATACATTAGGAACCAATGATGACAGCGGAATAAAACTTTACAAAAATACGGTATTTGAAAAATATGTAAATGACGTATAATGAAATCTCGATTATTACTTTATCATGCGAGAGTATAAAATGTTCGGTGACACCCGAACTTAGCCCTTCCTTACTTGTTTACATAATTATTATGTTCTCAATATAAGAAGGGAAAGCTTGTAACTGTATATTTGCAAAACTTGCATACCTACACAGGCATATCTAAGTGCAGACGGTAAAATACCTGCATTTTATTATTTCTTTTCTCTCTCCTGCGTACCGAGAAAATTCGCATACACATATATACGTACATACAGCATACAATCCGCTTATGCCGGTATACCCTGCGTACATAGGGTACAGTCATTCCGAAAATAATCAAAATATTTGATTAAATTGACCGGTACGATAAGTTGAAATTATGCGAATTTAAATTTGATAAAACAAAAAAAAAACTGTTTTATAAGATATAATGAAAAAAAAATATATATACATATTAGGGTGTTTTTTTTTCGAACTATTAATTTTTTTCAGTCCCATCATGAAATTTTCTTGGAAATACCCAAAAGAAAAAATCCCTGAAAATTTGAGTCCTTAATATTAACATTAAGGACTGGACCAAAGCATGTAAGCATTTTCCATTGAAAATGCGCGACAATCGTTATTTTTTATCTTTAAATTTCTATAGCTCAGAGGCATTTTATGGCGTCGCTTCGACTTTAGACACATATTCCTCAGAATTGAACACTCTACAAAAGTGCCCATTGCGACAAAGTCGAAAGTCACGCCGGCGAAGTAGTACGGGGCTCTAAACCTGATAGAAGAATTCCACCCAAATATCGACAAATAGTCGTACATAAAGATGACCAAGATTTTCAGCGGATTATTTTCCGAAAATCTGCCAATAGTCCACTACGCGACTTTAAATTGAAAACAGTTACCTTTGGCGTAAACAATGCCCCATATCTAGCCATTCGTACACTACACGAACTAGCAGAAGACACAAAGTGAGAATTTTCTCTGGTAACACAAGTCTTAAAAACACAAACGTATGTAGACGATATCCTGTGTGGGAGCCACAGCCTCTCACAAGCGTACGAGTCACTAGACCAAGTGACACAAGCTCTCAAAGCAGCAGGGTTTCCGTTAAAAAAAGATAACGGCGAACTACCCTAATATTTTAAAGACCACACCTAGAGAAAATCTACTAGACACTAATTTCCTTAAATTCGAAAAGGAAAGCACAACAAAAACTTCGGGGATACAATGGAATGCGATATCTGACCAGTTTTCATACACTTCTGAGTCAATATCCGCATTATCCGCCATAACAAAGAGGCAAATTTTATCCTCGGTGGCAAAACTTTTCCACCCCACAGGATGGCTTTCACCAATTACTTTTATTTATTTATTTAAAAGAGAACTAATTATAAATAATTAATCCACTTGCAAGAATCAGCACTGGCTACCAGGGCCTTCGGCTCTTAATACTAAGATTATGGTAAAAAGAAAATATTTAGTAAGGTTATTTAGTTGTATGTGGTGTTATATGTGTTTGATGTTACACAGTTTAAGAAATTTATTAATGGCACTGATGTTATCGCTATTTGTTGCTTTGAGAAAGTCGGAAGGTCTCTTATTCCCAAAGGTTGATCTCCTTAATACATGCAGTGCAGGACATTCATCGATGAGGTGAATGATTGATTGGGTGGGAGCGTTGCAATGGTGACAGCTTGGTTGATCGGTACCGTTAAGAATATGGCTGTGAGTACTTGTAGTGTGGCCTATTCTAAGACGAGTGAACGTCTTGATGTTGTGGCATGAGCAATCCGATGGGTAGATAGGTTTTACACCAGTTGGGTTTTGATCTGTAGTGATGTTGGTAGCTAGTCCTCTCGGAGATGCATATGATGGCAGTATTTGTTTATATGTTCGTTGATGTCTTTAATAGTAAAGTGAGGAAAGAACACCAACGGCTCTCTACTACCTTCTTTTGCATGTTTATCTGCTGTCTCATTGCTTTTATACCAGCATGCCCTGGTACCCACATTATTTTATTTCTGTTTTCATGATGGAAGAGTTTGTCGCGTATATTGTGTATTCTTCTTCCTCTTAATTGGCGTAGACACCGCATACGCGATTGTAGCCGAGTTAACAACAGCGCGCCAGTCGCTTCTTCTTTTCGCTACGTGGCGCCAATTGGATATTCCAAGCGAAGTCAGGTCCTTCCCCACTTGGTCCTTCCAACATAGTGGAGGTCTTCCTCTTCCTCTGCTTCCCCCGGCGGGTACTGCGTCGAATACTTTCAGAGCTGGAGCGTTTTCGTCCATCCAGACAACATGACCTAGCCAGCGTAGCCGCTGTCTTTTAATTCGCTGAACTATGTCGATGTCGTCGTATATCTCGTACAGCTCATCGTTCCATCGAATGCGGTATTCGCCGTGGCTAACGCGCAAAGGACCATAAATCTTTCGCAGAACTTTTCTCTCGAAAACTCGCAACGTCGACTCATCAGTTGTTGACATCGTCCAAGACTCTGCACCATAAAGCAGGACGGGAATTATGAGTGACTTATAGAGTTTGGTTTTTGTTTGTCGAGAGAGGACTTTGCTTCTCAATTGCCTACTCAGTCCGAAGTAGCACCTGTTGGCAAGACTTATCCTGCGATGAGATGGTACATTCTTTATTTAGTTCTGCGGCTCGAACTATTTTCTCCAGAAGCAGGTTGAAAAAGTCACACGATAGGGAATCGCCTTGTCTGAAACCTCGTTTGGTATCGAACGGCTCGGGAAGTCCTTCCCGATCCTGACGGAGCTTTTGGTGTTGCTCAACGTCAGTTTACAAAGCTGTATTAGTTTTGCGGGGATACCAAATTCAGACATCGCGGAATAAAGGCAGCTCCTTTTCGTGCTGTCGAAAGCAGCTTTGAAATCGACGAAGAGGTGGTGTGTGTCGATTCTCCTTTCACGGGTCTTTTCCAAGATTTGGCGCATGGTGAATATCTGGTCGTTTGTTGATTTTCCAGGTCTGAAGCCACACTGATAAGGTCCAATCAGTTTGTTGACAGTGGGCTTTAATCTTTCACATAATACGCTCGATAGAACCTTATATGCGATGTTGAGGGGGCTTATCTCACGGTAGTTTTCGCAGATTTTGAGGTCTCCCTTTTCGTGAATTGGGTAGAGCACACTTAAATTTCAATCGTTGGTCATGCTTTCGTTCGACCATATTTTACAAAGAAGCTGATGCATGCTCCTTATCAGTTCTTCGCCGCCGTGTTTGAATAGCTCGGCCGGCAATCCGTCGGCCCCTGCCGCTTTGTTGTTCTTCAGGCGGGCAATTGCTATTCGAACTTCTTCATTGTCGGGTAATGGAACGTCTGCTCCATCGTCATCGATTGGGGAATCGGGTTCTCCTTCTCCCGGTGTTGTGCGTTCACTGCCATTCAGCAGGCTGGAGAAGTGTTCCCTCCATAATTTAACTATGCTCTGGGCATCAGTGACTAGATCACCTTTGGTGGTTCTACAAGAGTATGCTCCGGTCTTGAAACCTTCTGTAAGCCGCCGCATTTGTTCGTTGAATTTTCGAGCGTTACCCCTGTCGGCCAGCTTATCAAGCTCTTCGTACTCACGCATTTCGGCCTCTTTCTTCTTCTGTCTGCAAATGCGTCTCGCTTCCCTCTTCAACTCTCGGTATCTATTCCATCCCGCACATGTAGTGATCGATCGTAACGTTGCGAGGTAGGCAGCCTTTTTTCTCTCCGCTGCGACACGGCACTCCTCGTCGTACCAGCTGTTCTTTCGGACTTTCCGAAAACCAATGGTTTCGGTGCAGCTGTACGTAAGGAGTTCGAAATGCCGTCCCACAGTTCCCTTATACCGAGTTGTTGACGAGTGCTCTCAGAGAGCAGGAGTGCAAGCCGAGTAGAAAATCGTTCGGCTGTCTGTTGTGATTGCAGCTTCTCGACGTCGAAACTTCCTTGTTTGGTGGCGTGCGTTTTTTGCTGCACAGAGGCGGGTGCGAATCTTAGCTGCAACAAGATAGTGGTCCGAGTCAATGTTAGGACGTGTCTTCCGTCTATCAAAACATGATCGATCTGGTTGGTAGTTTTTCGATCTGGAGACAGCCAGGTAGCTTAATGAATCTTCTTATGCTGGAATCTAGTACAACAGATAACCATATTTCGGGCCCCGGCGAAGTCGATCAGCCTCAACCCATTTGAGGATGTTTCCTGGTGCAGGCTGAATTTACCGACCGTAGTGCCAAAGATACCTTTTTTGCCCACCCTGGCGTTAAAGTCGCCAAGCACGATTTTGACATCGTGGCGGGGGCAGCCCTCATAAGTGCGCTCCAAGCACTCATAAAAGGCATCTTTGGTCACATCGTCCTTCTATTCCGTCGGGGCGTGGGCGCAAATCAGCGATATGTTGAAGAACCTCGCTTTGATGCGGATTGTGGCTAGACGGTCATTCACCGGAGTGAATGATAGTACTCGGCGACGGAGTCTCTCTCCCACCACGAATCCTTCACCAAACTTTCGCTCCTTTATATGGCCACTGTAGTAAATGTCACAAGGACCTACTCGTCTCTGTCCTTGTCCCGCCCATCACATTTCTTGGACGGCGGTGATGTCAGCCTTTATTTTTACGAGGACATCAACCAGCTGGGCAGCGGCACCTTCCCAATTAAGGGACCGGACATTCCAGGTGCATGCCCTCAATTCGTAGTCCTTATTTCGTTTGCCATGGTCGTCATCAAAAGGGGGGTCTCTCATCCGAGGCTGATTGCTAATTTTCATTGGTAACATTTTTTACGTGGTGGGTCCCAAAGCCGGCTCACAACCCTGCGGAGGAGATGTTTCGCCTTCTCACCTTAGCTCGCCTTCAAACGGATGTTCTTAGGCTACCCAGAGGATACTTGGTCAAAGACCGGAAGTAGTGAGCTGCCTGAGTCATATGTAAAAGAATCGTTTCTGGCTCAGAGAACTTTTCTCAATTGCGTGAACTTCTACATATGACTCCATCCTGTATTAGCCATGAATTATTTGCTGAGTTTTGAAGTGCATCAATGGTTGATTTACTATCGCTACATATTATATGTTTTTCTCCTGTTGATGAGGCGAATAGAACCGCTTCGTAAATTTCTGCAGCTTCTGCTGTAAAAACCGAGCAATATGTTGGCAAAGCACCGACAATAATAGCAACACCCTGATCGTTTGACACTGCAAACGTGGTAGTAGTATCCGTTTTCGACCCGTCGGTATATATGGGTTCCCATTCTAGTTTATAAGACTCAATAGCCTCGTTGAAGAGCAGAAAAAATTCGTTGGAGCTGGTTTTTAGTTTCTGGTGCTTTGACAGAGTGTTTATAAAAGAGTGTTTGGGAGTCAACCATTGTGGATGGTCAGGCTCGACGAGCAATTCGGGTGTGGATATTAAATTGAGGTCGTTGATCAGGGCTATTCATTGCATGAAGGTGGACTGTTTGTTCGATGCATTCATCCTAGTTGTAGACGTCTCGACGATGTTGAAAAAGGTTTTGCTCCTTTTATGGAGAATCCTAGGTAGAAGCATCATGGTATTATATTTAGTTCTTTGCTGGATGCTCGGTAGGCCTGCTTCGGCTAAAACGGCTCTGATCGGAGAGGTGGGGACCGCGCGAATGCTTCTTCTTACTGCTGTGTGGTAAGGAGCTTGGATGCAGGCGAAGTGAGATTTTGCGCAGTGTCCATATATCGCGAGTCCCAAGTCAATTTTTGATAACATCAGTGCTTTTACAATATTTACAAGATTTGACATACATATGTATATGACAGTGCTTAGATGATAAATACTACATAATGTTAAGTCTAGATATTAAATTTATTCTAACATATTTACAATGTTCCTTGTAAGTTAGTTTTTTTTCAAAAATTATACCTAGTATTTTGAGTGTATTAGTGTGAGGAATTTGGGTATTAGAAAGGGATAGGATAGGAAAAGCGCATTTAAGTTTTCTGCAGATGTGGAAGGTTGAGCTTTTAGCTGAGATTTTACATCCAGAAGTTTTTGACCAGTTGGATATGTCATCTAGAATTCTCGTGAAAATTTCTGTCATTAGTGTAAGGTCTTTGAGAGCGGAAAATATTAGAACGTCATCAGCGTACATTAAATGCTCAACCGTATCGTATTGGGGTAATAGGGAGCTGAGTTCATTAAAAGCAATTATAAATAAGGTAACTGAAAGAGGTGAGCCTTGTGGCACGCCGTTGGGCAATGGGTATATGTTAGAGTTTTGATTATTTACGCTGACAAAAATTTTTCGATTCAGGAGGAAGGCTCTAACAAAACTGTAGATTTTGTCTCCAACGCACCAGCGTTCTAATTCTCGTAAAACTATATATGCACCAATTCTGTCGAAAGCTTTTTCAACATCTAGACTAAGGACGGACAGGTGGTTTCTTGCGGAGAGCGTTGTCGAAGCACAGTGTTCAAAATACAGAAGTGGGTCGATGACACCGTGAACTTTTTGAAATGCGAACTGGTTAGAGCTTATCAACCCTTTTTTCTTGGCGTACCACATAATTCTAACGGATATAATTTTTTCAAGCACCTTAGATATACAGGGAATTAGGGATATAGGTCTAAAGTTGGGGACGGAAGGGCTGTTTTTGTTAGGTTTGGGAATAAGTATAACAGCAGCTTTTTTCCAATCTTGTGGAAGGGTGCCTTTATCAAAAATTCTGTTATACAAGGATAGGAGTCGGAGTTTAAGGGTATAAGGAAGGTTTTTGAGGAGGGAGAAGGGTATTTTATCCGGGCCTCTAGAGCTACCCGACATGGTAGAAATAGTCGAGTCGAATTCGTGAAGTGAGATTGCTGATTCGATTAGCGAAGCTGTAGGGCAAGGTGACGGGTTGTGGTAAGTTTTTGGAATAATTATATTACTGAGAGAGTTGAAATCCATGTGGAAATTAGAATTATGAGAAGCATTAGACCATGAACTTGCAAAGTGTTCAGCAATCTGCGCCCGACAGAGTTTTTATATTCGACCAAACCTTTTTAGGACTAGAGGTAGGCTTTATGTTAGCTGTAAATTTTACAAAAGATTGTCTTTTTGATTGTTCCGTTGTGTTTGTAGGTAGCCCATAACGTTTGTTTTCTATTTCTTAACACAGATAACATTTTAGACTAATATGGAAGCTTTTTGGAAAACTGTTTAGTATTAGTTTGGGTAATGGCTAACAGCCCGATTCTGTGCACTTGATAAATTCACCATCTTGCTTATTTATCAATATTAATTATTTATCAAGTCTTTGGTATTCTGTGTCAAAAACCAAAAGCTCTATTCTAGATAAATTATCAAGATGTCAAATGCTCTTGACAAATTCAACAACTGTTTGTGAAAATATTGTGAACACATTTTAATTGTAATTTTGATTGAAATTAAATAAAATAAAATGGAAGAAGACATATTATTATTGTTGCTGTTAGAAGAGGAGGAAAATTTAGAAAATATAGATCGCGCGCGTTATTTCAGGAGTTTGAGGGATTCTACTGATCCATTTGCCCTCAGTGAAAACAAAAGACTTCATTGCCTTTGATTATTAGAGTCCTGGCAACTTTAAATTTCTTTGGTCACGGTTCCTACCAAAAATGTGTCGGTAATAACTGCAACTTGCCAATGAGTCAGTCGTCACTCTCGAGAAGTATGCGGGCTGTGGCCAAACTTATAGTAAAAGTTAAGGGAGAAGAAATAAAATTTCCTAGTTCCACTGAGGAAGAAAATATAGTCAGAACCGGGTATGTACATACATGTGTATTAAAACAATTGGATTCATCTAAATTCACTGAGTTCAATTTCAGATTTTTCACAAAATACGGAATAAAGAGTACTATAGGAGCAATCGACTGTACACATGTTGCAATTATTGCTCCTGCGTCAAATAATATTGAACGTCCCCTTGGCTTATATTTAAATAGGAAGGGCTTCTACAGCATTAATGTCGAAGCGGTATGTTTTGTTGTGTATAAACTTAATAACTGACATACTTAACTTATGTATGTCTCAGGTATATGATCACCGTTTATGCTTCACGTTTCTAAATGCTAAATTTCCGGGTGCGACACAGGACTCTGGAATTTGGGCAACTTCTGACCTATTAGAGCATCTCATTCGTCAACACACCAATGACTCTGTAGGGCACCGAAGGGAGTCGTGGCTGATTGGTGACCAAGGTTACCCTTTAGAACCTTGGCTCTTAACACCGGTCGGAAACCTAGTACTTCGCAAGAGCGAAAGTATAATAAGCTACATTGTACTGCCAGAAATTGTGTTGAAAGAGCGTTCGGAGTTTTAAAATCGCGCTTCAGATGTTTGCTGAAGCACCGGGTTCTACATTATTCCCATGAAACGTCCGCATTAATAATAAGCAGTTGTGTTATACTGCATAATATAATTACGAAAGCTGGTATTACCATGGACGCGGTGGACAACGAGGTTGAAGAAAACTCTGACCATGTAGTTAATTCCGGTGACTCTTTGCAGTATACACGAACTAAACTAAAATTGGAAAAATAAGGAATTAAAAAAAATATAAAATTCAGTCTTCCAACTCTAATGACCAGAGTTTTGTTTTAAAACATTTAATAACTCTGCGACAACTCTTGTTAGGTCATGGATGGCATGTATTACTTCCCGGTGCTACCGACGCTGTTCCTCTTCACGATGTTGCCTGTGTTCTTCAGCAGCATTCCTCTTTGCTATGTTAGCAATAAGAGTACTAATTAGCTTATTGCGCTCCCCTCGTGATGGCCGTGATGTCCTGGCATCCGAATCGGTGTCAATCTTAAAAAAAAAATATTTATTAAAAACTACGTAAAGGCATATGTATGTTTGTATGTATGGATATATATATATATGGGCATATGTAAATACATATGCATTATGCAAATATGTACCTATACATATACATATATGCATAACTATGTATTATGTATAGGTACTCATATAGATACGAGTACATTGGTGCGAATTCTTGGGCTCCAAATCTAAAGTTTGTTAAATTATTAAAAAGTTCGTATGAAGCCAAAAACTTGGGTTCATATGGCTTTTCTTTTTTTCTTTTTTCTTTTAAAAGAAAAATAACCCAAAAAAAGAAAAAAAGCCACTGCGTTTAACCAGTGGCCAGGGGTTTATGTACTTGGATATATTGTATAATAAAATAGAAATTACATACCTGATTATCCGGGCTAAATAACGGTGAATCATATGGAGATTGTGCTGAATTTGGCGATGGTAGTGGGCCTGGCGACGCAGGCCTATTCGATGCAGTACCCACCGGGGGAAGCAGAGGAAGAGGAAGACCTCCACTCCGTTGGAAGGACCAAGTGGAGAAGGACCTGGCTTCGCTTGGAATATCCAATTGGCGCCACGTAGCGAAAAGAAGAAACGACTGGCGCGCTGTTGTTAACTCGGCTATAATCGCTTAAGCGGTTTCTACGCCAATTAAGAAGAAGAAGAAGTGGGCCTGGCGTTGGTAGTGGGTTTGGCGATGGCAGTGGGTTTGGCGATGGTAGTGGGCCTGGCGATGGTAGTGGGTTTGACGATGGTAGTGGGTTTGGCGAAGGTAGTGGGGTTGGCGACAATAATAGGCTTGGCAGTGGTGCTGAACTAGGCAGTCTACTTTCAGTAGATGATATTGGACACTCAATTATCGACGATTCTACCCTTTGTTTTCGCGGCAGCCCTAAACCAAAGCTTTCAATAGCTTCCACTCCATCCACAGCTACTGATCCAAAAGCTGCCAAAGATTTTTGCTCGAAATCGGTCAACGGCTTGCCACAGAGCCCTCCTCCAGTGAGCCTCTGCTCCATTTTTAAGCGCCTTGCCCGCGTACGTAGTTGGCTCTTCCAAACACCCATTGTCTGTAAATAAAAATCATTTAACAAATGTAGAAAATATCAGACGAATTACCTCTTTCCACTTAGCTGCAGTATGAGATGGCCCTCTGCACGCATTTAACTGCTCCGCCAGCTGCCGCCACAAATCCTGCATTTGTCGAGGCGATTTTGGCGTATTTTTTCCTCTACCGATTTCCGGATGCGCCCGGCAAAATGAAACGTAAGTTTCTAATTGTTCGTGCGTAGCACGTTGGTTTTTTGGTTTCCTATAAATTGAATTAAATATTAAACCATTTATTTCTTTAAAATTAACAATTAATAATAATGAATACTTACGTTGTTGAAGAATCCATTTCGCACTAAACAGCTGATTTCTGTTTACATTATTTTGTTCACCACAGTATGGTGAAAAGCGTTTCGCTTTAAGTTTTATCAATATTTGCACAGAATAACAAAAAGCTTTTGGCTTGATAAAAATCATGATAAATAAACATTATTTTGATAATTTGTTAAGTGCACAGAATTGGCCTGTAAGTGTGCAGCTGAGAGTATAACAGATTTTATTGTGGATGCTTCCGCGTTTATGTTGCTAGATATAGCTTTTTCTAGAATAAAAGAGGAGATAAGTGAACAATATTTAGCCCAATCAGCTTTCTCAGTTATCACCAATTATGATACAAGCAAAAATCCTAATACAGGAATTATGGCTATACGGAACTGACCACTTCGTTTAGAAAAGTGATCCCAGTTCGCGGGCAATCTTAGTGATATCTCACAGATACAAATCCCGCGATGGGTAAATTATGCCCCAGAGCGCAAAGTCGAACTACATGGCTTCTATGATGCCTCTGAAAAAGCATATTGTGCCACCATTTATGTGCGCACACATTAAGACACAGCGACCAGCAGTCACTAGTAGCCAATGCAAAGGTAGCTCCTCTAAAAACAATAAGTCTACCACGACTGGAACTATGCGATGCGTTACTACTAGCCAAACTAGTATCAATGGTACAAACACATCTAAATATGGCAAAATATAAACTGTATCTCTGGTTTGATTCCGAAATTGTATTAGCCTCGAAAAATCGATACTAATTTAATTACGAAGAATTCACAAGATTATTTATTCGCATTGAAGCCGTACTCAATTCACGGCCACTAATAACACTCTCGCAAGTTCCCTCAAATCTTACAACCCTAACCCCAGGGCACTTTCCCAAGGGAGCACCCATTCTGGCCACACCTGAGCCAGGCGTGGAGTACCTGTCCCTATTAAATCGATGGGGAAGAACTAAAATTCTCCATCATAATTTCAGTCGCCGATGGAAAGAAGACTATTTAAAATACCTCAATAAGAGGTATCGATGGAAAACGTCAGAAAATGCGCCTAAGCTTGGAGATTGTGTCCTAATTAACGATGATTGTCTCTCTCCTACCGAATGGCAGCTTGGCCGCATAGAAAAGCTTTACTATGGCTCCGACGGTCATATCCGAATAGTCGATCCTCGCACGCAAACCGGAACGCTAACTAGACCGCTCGTAAAACTATGTTTTTACCAACCACCGATAATAACGAAACGTTGTTAAAACTCGTTAAAACCACCGCCGCAATAAAAAATAATTAAACAATATAACTTAATTACTTAAAAGCTCGTCCGAAATGATGACCTATTCGTACCACATATTGTGGAACACACTCAGAATGATATAAATCTATAATCACTTACTCTTTTCTAGACAGGGTAATATGGATGCTGATATGTCGGTTGCACCAACGCCAACTATACGTTCGGCTGTCACTGTGCCGCGCACTGGGGCTGCCCCCGTAGCAGAGTCCCGAACAACCACGGTAACAAATGCAACAACCGTTCTCGCTAGTCAACTTCAGTTTAACTTTCAATCAAACGTTGTAACATTTCTTTTGTAGAGGTAATATTTCCGCGATCGGGCGCATTGAAATTACAATCCCGCAGAAAACAAACCACCGGTGTTTTATTTTAGGTAGTGTAGGTGTTAAATTCTACAGTATGTAAGCAAACAATATATGTATATGTAAAAACACCTTAACAAATAATATAATCTGTATCTAAACAAATTATCAACTAGTAATAAGTAAACACACTAGTTAGTATACATAAATACCATCGATGTTTGTTTCTGTTTATGATTTGCCTAAGGATGATAATGCCAACAACACAGATCATTATTTGTGCTGCAAACCAAACTTTATATGATCCTGCGGCCTCAAACTCGTCCTTGAAATTTTGAATGACGCGCACATTGTGGTTATTTATCTTCTGGAGTTGGGCCTTGCTTAGTACATCCAGTACCAGCATGGCTTATAATGTTGAGCAAAGGCGTCCCTGCTACGCCTGGCGATCTGTTTAACGTCTCGCGTCGATTTACATATCTTGTGCCGTCGATTGTGGCAGAAGACAGAAAGGTGACGATATGTGTTCCATTTGCAGTAATCGCCGGACCATCGTCTGTGATAACTTGCGCAGTGTTCTCATTGATAATAATAATGTCGTCATCGGCTTGTTATATAGGCTTTAGGTGGATTGGCTGACTTCGGCAAAGGGCTGTATCTTTGGCGTGCAATGCTCGCTAACTATGGGAATTCCGACAGGGTGTTCATTCATAATTGATTTCAAACCATCATGGTCAAAAATAGTAGGATTTATTATATCCGCCTTCTTCCCCTTCTTCTTTATTGGCACAGCCACCGCTTACGCGATTACAAGCGAGTTAACAACAGCGCGCCAGTCGTTTCTTCTTTTCGCTATGTGCCGCCAATTGGATATTCCAAGCGAAGCCAGGTCCTTCTCCACCTGGTCCTTCCTATGGAGTGGAGGTCTTCCTCTTCCTCTGCTTCCTCCGGCGCATACAGCGTCGAATACTTTCATAGCTGGAGTGTTTTTGTCCATTCGGACGACATGACCTAGCCAGCGTAGCCGCTGCTTTTCAATTCGCTGAACTATGTCAATGTCGTCGTATATCTCATACAGCTCATCGTTCCATCGAATGCGATATTCGCCGTGGCCAACGCGCAAAGGACCATAAATCTTTCGCAGAACTTTTCTCTCGAAAACTCGCAACGTCGACTCATCAGTTGTTGTCATCGTCCAAGCCTCTGCACCATATAGAAGGACGGGAATTATGAGTGACTTATAGAGTTTGGTGCTTGTTCGTCGAGAAAGGGCTTTACTTCTCAATTGCCGTCCGAAGTAGCACCTGTTGGCAAGAGTTATCCTGCGTTGGATTTCCAGGCTGACATTGTTGATTGAGTTTATGCTAGTTCCCAAATATACGAAACCATCTACAACTTCAAAGTTATGACTGTCAGCAGTGACGTGAGAGCCAAGTCACGAGTGCGATGACTGTTTGTTTGATGACAGGAGATATTTCGTCTTGCCCTGGTTCACTACCAGACTCATTTGCTTTGCTTCCTTGTCGAGTCTGAAGAAAGCGGAACTAACGGCGCGGGTGCTGAGGCCGATGATATCAATATCATCGGCATACGCCAGCAGCTGTACACTCTTATAAAAGATTGTTAAGCTCTGCAGCTCGAATTTTTTTCTCCAGCAGCAGATTGAAGAAGTCGCCTTGTCTGAAACCTGACGGAGCTTTTGGTGTTGCTAAGATGTGTCAGTTTACACAGCCGTATTCGTTTTGCGGGGATACCAAATTCAGACATCGCGGAATAAAGGCAGCTCCTTTTCGTGCTGTCGAAAGCAGCTTTGAAATCGACGAAGAGGTGGTGTGTATCGATTCTTCTTTCACGGGTCTTTTCCAAGATTTGGCGCATGGTGAATATCAGGTCGGTTGTTGATTTCCCAGGTCTGAAGCCACACTGATAAGGTTCAATCAGTTTGTTGACGGTGAGCTTTAATCTTTCACATAATACGCTCGATAGAACCTTATATGCGATATTGAGGGGGCTTATCTCACGGTACTTGGCGCCGATTGTGAGGTCTCCCTTTTTGTGAATTGGGTAGAGCACACTTAAATTTCAATCGGTGGTCATGCTTTCGTTCGACCATATTTTACAAAGAAGCTGATGCATGCTCCTTATCAGTTCTTCGCCGCCGTGTTTGAAATGCTCGGCCGGCAATCCATCGGCCCCGTTGCTTTGCTGTTCTTCAGACGGGTAATTGCTATTCGAACTTCTTCATGGTCGAAATCGGGTTCGCCTTCTCCTGGCGTTGTGCGTTCACTGCCAATCAGCAGGCTAGAGAAGTGTTCTCTCCATAATTTTAGTATGCTCGGAGCATCGGTTACTAGATCACCTCTGCCGGTTCTACAAAAGCATACTCCAGTCTTGAAACCTTCTGTTAGTCGCCGCAGTTTTTCGTAGAATTTTCGAGCATTACCCCTGTCGGACAGCTTGTCAAGCTTATAATCGTAGTCAGGCATTTCGGCCTCTCTCTTTTGTGTCTGCAAATGCGTCTTGCTTCCGTCTTCAACTCTCGGTATCTATCCCATCCCGCACGTGTTGTGGTCGATCGTAACGTTACGAGGTAGGCAGACTGTTTTCTCTCCGCTGCAGAACTGCACTCCACTTCGTACCAGCTGTTCTTTTGCATTTTCCGAGGTGTTTCAGTTGCAGCTGTACGTAAGGAGCTTGAAATGCCGTCCCACAGTTCCCTTATACAGAGTTGTTGACGAGTGCTCTCAGAGAGTAGGAGTGCAAGTCGAGTCGAAAATTGCTCTGCTGTGTGTTGTGATTGCAGCTTCTCGACGTCGAACCTTCCTTGTTTTTCTTGACGTGCGCTTTTTGATGCACAGAGGCGGGTGCGAATCTTGGCTGCAACAATATAGTGGTCCGATTTGATGTTACGACCTCGGAGCGTACACACGTCTAAAATACTGGAGACGTGTCTTTCGTCTACGACAACATGATCGATCTGGTTGGTGGCTTTTCGATCCGGAGACAGCCAAGAAGTTTGATGAATTTTTCTGTGCTGGAATCTAGTACCACATATAACCATATTTCGGACACCGGCAGCTCCCGAAGTCGATCAGCCTCAACTCATTTGGGGATGTTTTTTGGTGGAGGCTGAATTTACCGACCTTAGTGCCAAAGATACCTTCCTTTTCCACTCTGGCGTTAAAGTCGCCAAGCACGACCTGGACATCATGGCGGGGACAGCTCTCATAGGTGCAAGTATTAGAAAAATTCCTTTTGGGAGGGATCCCCCCACTGTTTTACCATTAATCCTATTTAATCATTCACTTAATTGGTGATTACAAGTATGTTGTCATAGACAAATGTAATTATTTGAAAATGACCTAAATATTTTCTCGCAACGTTATTCTATTCATTTCACTTAAATTGTAAGCTAATAAATTAAGCCTATTTCACGTATTAATAAAGTGTTTATAGTACGTCTTTCTTTACAATATACATATGTGTGTATATTTATGTTGTTTGATGGTTTTTCTTCTTATATCAAAAGAACTACGTCACAAAATGGCGGTTGGCATAATCTTGTATTCTATCAGTCTGATAGATAGTCTAAATTCCAACTGCGACGCCAACGCACACATATAGGCTAGCAAGCAGCAAACAATAAGCATCAAGGAACAAGTTGCATTTGGTTACGCTAATAGCCTTGACAGACGGCAGCGATAATCCGGTTTAACTGCGCACTTAATCAGATCCAAATTATAGGTGACAGACGGCAGCTATGCGAGTTTGAAACCCTCGTGAACAGCTGATTGCAATTTTTATAATATTTTCAATGCAAATGGATAGAAGTTAAACATTGCGGTTGTTAGCCGATTAATTTTTACAAAACCATTTTTTATTACAAAAACATATCAACACATCAAGCATCATAACATAAATCTTCTTGTATTATTATTGAAAATTTGAAAAACAACTTACGGTGTTGCTTGTTATACCCTGGACATGGTATATTAAGATTGTCACGAAGTTTGTAACACCCAGAGCGAAGCGTCGGAGACCCTATAAAGTATATATAAATGATCAGTATATTGAGCTGAGTCGATTTAGCCATGTCCGTCTGTCTGTATATATACGAACTAGTCTCTCAGTTTTTAAGATATCGTTTTGAAATTTTGCTAACGCCATTTTCTCTTCAAGAAGCTGCTCAATTGTCGGAACTGCCGATATCGGACACTATAACATATAGCTGCCATACAAACTGAACGATCGGAATCAAGTTCTTGTATGGAAAACTTAAACATTTGACAATGTATCTTCACAAAAGTTCGTACAGGTTATTTTCTAAGATAATAATGTAATATGCGAAGAAATTGTTCAGATCGGCTTACTATGGTATATAGCTGCCGTACAAACTGAACGATCGGAATCTAGTGCTGGTATGGAAAACATTTGCATTTGACGAGATATATTCACGAAATTTGGTATAAATTATTTTCTAAGGCAACAATGTAATCTCCGAAGATCTTGCATGGGAAACTTCCTCATTTGACGATATATCTCCACTAAATTTGATATGAGTTATTGTTCATAGAAATAATGGTATATCGGAAGAAATTGTTCAGAGCGGGGTCACTATAGCATATAGCTGCCATACAAACCGAACTATCGGGATCAAGGGCTTGTATGGAAAATTTTCGCATTTGACATGGTTTCTTCACGAAAATTGACATGGATTACTGCTTAAGGTAATAACATAATCTCCGAAAGAATTGTTCAGATCGGATTACTGTAGCATATAGCTTTCATACAAACTGGACACATAGTTACTAAAAGAAATGCACCTGTGAAGGGTATATTAACTTCGGTGCAGCTGAAGTTTACGTTTTTTCTGTTTCGGATCTGCCAAGGCTATAAAAGAGCATTCGCAATGGAGACTCAAAAGATATTGAACATGACATTGTTAAAAGAAACGAAAAAGAAGTAAGGCTACCGATAAGCTAACGCAAGAAAGATTTACCAGACAAAGTTCTGACATACTACGGTCTTTTTAACGATGATGATGAAGGCGAAAGCGATGTCGAAACAGTGTTGCCGCTTTATAAAAGTGTGTCCTATACTCGACCGGTGTCACACACGGCAGGAGATAAGACAAAGGACAGAATCTTTCGAAGAAAATACACATATAGTGGGATGGTTGGAGATTCACTTCATTTAGCAGCTAAGGCATTCATTCAAAGCAAAAAGGATATTCGTGATTGGATATCTTTAAAACATGTTTTGATTGATTTGAAATATAATTTTCATCAGGCATATAGGCTTTTGAGAAATCGTCAAAAGAAGCAATACGTAACATTTATTGAATTTTTATATGTCTTAATAGAAATAGGGAGCGGGTAAAACTGGAGGAAATTAATTTAATATTAAGTTTAATTTTACATTTGAACAAAACGGTTTTGTACCAAGAAAGGAATATAAGGGAATTAAAAGAGCAAATAAAAATTGTTGAAAAAATTAAATATTAAGCAAAACCCAAAGTTAAAAGAGGTCAATGCCTGTTAAGAGCGGAAGGAAAATATCCAACGGGCAATTGTGAACGGCGTATGTTTTAAATGTGACGAAACTTCGCAGGTAGCTAAAAGTTGCACAAATCAATAATTTAGATGTTACAAGTGCAAAACGATAGTCCATTAGTGCTACGAATATCCAACGGTTTAAACGAAAAGTGAAAAGATAACCTGAATTCGATAACTGAAGTAAGATTAATACCTTTATTTGCAGACCTTGGACTAAAGATTAAAGTGGTAAATGGTAGGAAACAAAACTTTTCCAGCTTCGACAGATAACTGAGGTGGTTTGTGTTTGATCACTCGCCAGTTGGGTAGCAAAAAAGTATGAAAAAAACTGCAACAGGCAGGTAGAGCAGATTTTTGTATGATTTTTATGTAGAGTAAGCGCCGAGGCCAAAAGTCGCCGATTGTTCTTATGTCTAAAAGGAATAAAAAAAAGGGATTATAGCAAATTAATTGAGAAAACTTTATTGTAAAAACTTCAGTGATAAAAGTTAAAAATATATAAAGATCTGGTGAACGGAGTCTTGCATGTCCCTGTCGAAGAATGCTCTGAAAGATTTACATATACGTTTGTAACAATGAAAGGTCAATTTAAACGGCACAATAAGAGTGGTATGATCTATTTTCAAAAAAAAAAAAACGCACAAATTGTTAAGGAAATTCAAATGTTTGTTATTTAATGTGAAGTACAATCGATACAATTGGGGTCTGAATATAACGTCATTCAAATGGCCCGCACGACTTCTTTTTCACGAACGAATTCGATGAACACAATTGTTGTGTACTTTACTGTCGAAAGCGTGAAGAGAGTTTTGTTTATTGTTAAAGGCCAATGACTTCAATTAACCCTACAGGAAGTAATCTAATGGTGATGAATCAAAACATCTTGGTGGTCATTTAATAATACGATTTCTTGAAATAATCGAATCTCCAAACTTTTCTCGCAATAATTTTCCCAGTCTTGTTAAAATCAGATGTTTTCAATATTAAATTCTACCAATTTCAGACATAAAAAGTTGGTTATCTCTCCAATGGCAGCTATGGTGTCACCAGCTTCATTTCGAAAGAAGTATGTACCGATGATTACACCAGACCAAAAACCACAACAAACTGCCAATTTAAGTGAACGAAATGGTTGCTCATGAATAATTGTCTTTGAACTAGAATCGACAGTTTTGTTTATTTACCGCACCACTGAAATGAAAGTGAGCCTCATCGGAGAACATGATTTTCTTAAAAACAGCGTTATCGTTTTCAAGTTGTTCCATGACAAAATGAGCAAGTTCATGTCCTTTACGGTGATCCAATGGCTTCAGTTCTTAAGTGGGAACAATTTAATATAGATACAAACCCAAATTCTTTCTCAGATTCTGCCAGGTTATGGTTTAAGGCGGTCTCAATCCGTGAGAACGTCTTGGAATTGACAAAATGCGGTCTTCAGCAACACTTGCTTGAACGGCAGCAAAATTTTCATTACTTCGAGCGGGTGCGTATATTTTTCATGTTGAAATTGTAATGATAATGACACGTTAAAAGTGGCCGAAACAACACTTAGAAATCATACCATCCCTATTGGAAAATACGGTATAATTCTCCAGCAGTACTATTAAAAGACTACATATTATGTGGGAAAAGTGCCATTTTCTAAGCGCAAGGCAAGCGGAGGATGAAGTCATGTGTAGAAGTTTACGCAAATGAGGAAAGTTCTCTGAGCGCCATTCCAAGAAATGCGATGGACAGGACAAGCACTGAATAGAGTAGATCCTTGTGGCATTTACTACAGGTTCCATATAAAAGAGCGCAAATTCGGTACGGGATTCTTGGTGGGAGAGAGGCTCCGTCGCCAAGTACTGTCATTCTTTCCGGTGGATGAACGTCAAGCCACAACCCGAATCAAAGCGAGGTTCTTCAACATATCGCTGATTTGCGCCCACGCCCCGACGGAAGAGAAGGACGATGTAACCAAATATGCCTTTTATGAGTACTCTGAGCGTATCGAAGAGAGTTGCCCCGGCCAAGATGTCAAAATCGTGTTTGGCGACTTTAACGCCAGGGTGCGCAAGGAAGGTTGTTTGCCAGTCGGTAAATTCAGCCTCCACGAAGAAACATCCCCAAATGGGGATCGACTTCGGGAGCTGCCAGTGCCAGAAATATGGTTATATGTGGTACTAGATTCCAGCACAGAAAAATTCATCAAACTTCCTGGCTGTCTCCGGATCGAAAAGCCACCAACCAGATCCATCATGTTGTGATAGACGGAAGAGACGTCTCCAGTATTTTAGACGTGTGTACGCTCAATCATTTCAAGCTCCTTAGGTACAGCTGTAACCGAAACGTTGAGGAGTTCCGTGCCGCAGCCGAGAGAAAATAGACTGCATCGTTCCTAAAGATAGATTGCCACCTGTTTCCATAAAATTTATTGAATTTGTATCGTTGTTGATTCTGCTGAGGAAATCTGCGACCTTGTTTTATTTTCCTTGTATATAATATATTCGTATTGTATTCTCCTAATTTTAGTATCCATCTTTGTAGTCTAGGATTTATATCTTTACAGTGATCCTTACTGTACATATAGCCATTTTAATGGTTGATGATCTTAACAAATCTAACTGGACGCTGTATACTATAAGTATGGCCGGAAATAGTTTGTGGCCCAAACGATAGCTATCAACTCCTTTTCTGTTGTAGAATATCTAGGTTCTTGGTCGTTAAGTGTTCTGCCCGCATAACATACAGGACCGATTGCGAAATTGCTTGCTTCAGTAGTTAATGCGAATTTCTTTTTGAAATCTGGATATCTTAGTACTGGGGCTTCTTTCATTATTTGTATTAATTTTTTAAATGAGTTTGTATATAGAGTCATTTGTATTAGTTTTAACGGGTTTCTTTAGAAAATGTGTCACAAGTTGTGCTACTTTTGCGTAGCCCTTTGTACATTTGTCTTGCTGTTTTTGGTAATTCTAAATCTTGTATTTTGTTTATCTTATCTTCTGGTGTTAAAACATGGCCTAGAAACTGTGTTTCTTTGGCACAAAAATTGCACTTGTCAAATTGTACCTTAAGGTTATGATAGTTTAGTGCATTGAAAATTTTTGTAAGACTTTGTATACAAATGCTCTTTTAATGTTGTACTGAAAACGGAAATATCGTCCATGTACAATAAGTATATTTTGTGTTCTCTAAGGACACAATTCATCAGCCTTTGGAAGGTTGATGGAGCATTTTTGAGACCGAATGGCATTCTTATGTATTCGTAATAACCAAAAGGGGTTAAAACGCGGTTTTCTTTCGGTCTTCTTTTGCTAAGGTTTGGTGGAATCCTTTGCGAGATCGAGTGTCGTAAAGTATACAGCTCTTCCTAATTTATCTAATATATTATCAATGTTTGGAATTGGAAATTTGTCGTCGATTGTAATATCACTTCTTCTTCTTCTTAATTGGATTATAGCCGAGTTAACAACAGCGCGCTAGTCGTTTCTTCTTTTCGCTACGTGGCGCCAATTGGATATTCCAAGCGAAGTCAGGTCCTTCTCCACTTGGTCCTTCCAACGGAGTGGAGGTCTTCCTCTTCCTCTGCTTCCCCCGCCGGGTACTGCGTCGAATACTTTCAGAGCTGGAGTGTTTTCATCCATCCGGACAACATGAGCTAGCCAGCGTAGCCGCTGTCTTTTAATTCGCTGAACTATGTCGATGTCGTCGTATATCTCGTACAGCTCATCGTTCCATCGAATGCGATATTCGCCGTGGCCAATGCGCAAAGGACCATAAATCTTTCGCAGAACTTTTCTCTCGAAAACTCGTAACGGCGACTCATCGGTTGTTGTCATCGTCCAAGCCTCTGCACCATATAGAAGGACGGGAATTATGAGTGACTTATAGAGTTTGGTGTTTGTTCGTCGAGAAAGGGCTTTACTTCTCAATTGCCGTCCGAAGTAGCACCTGTTGGCAAGAGTTATCCTGCGTTGGATTTCCAGGCTGACATTGTTGATTGAGTTTATGCTAGTTCCCAAACATACGAAACCATCTACAACTTCAAGGTTATGACTGTCAGCAGTGACGTGAGAGCCAAGTCACGAGTGCGACGACTGTTTGTTTGATGACAGGAGATATTTCGTTTTGCCCTCGTTCACTGCCAGACCCATTTTCTGTGCTTCCTTGTCCAGCCTGGAGAAAGCGGAACTAACGGCGCGTGTGGTGAGGCCGATGATATCAATATCATCGGCATACGTCAGCAGCTGTACACTGTTATAGAAGATTGTACCTTCTCTATTTAGTTCTACAGCTCGAACTATTTTCTCCAGAAGCAGGTTGAAGAAGTCGCACGATAGGGAGTCGCCTTGTCTGAAACCTCGTTTGGTATCGAACGGCTCGGAGAGGTCCTTCCCGATCCTGACGGATTTTTTGGTGTTACTCAACGTCAGTTTACACAGCCGTATTAGTTTTGCGGGGATACCAAATTCAGACATCGCGGCATAAAGGCAGCTCCTTTTCGTGCTGTGGAAAGCAGCTTTGAAATCGACGAAGAGGTGGTGTGTGTCGATTCTTCTTTCACGGGTCTTTTCCAAGATTTGGCGCATGGTGAATATCTGATCGGTTGCTGATTTTCCAGCTCTGAAGCCACACTGATAAAGTCCAATCAGTTTGTTGACGGTGGGCTTTAGTCATTCACACAATACGCTCGATAGAACCTTATATGCGATGTTGAGGAGGCTAATCCGACGGTAGTTGGCGCAGATTGTGGGGTCTCCTTTTTTATGGATTGGGCAGAGCACACTTAAATTTCAATCGTTGGGCATGCTTTCGTCCGACCATATTTTACAAAGAAGCTGATGCATGCTCCTTATCAGTTCTTCGCCGCCGTGTTTGAAATGCTCGGCCGGCAATCCGTGGGCCCCTGCCGCTTTGTTGTTCTTCAGGCGGTCGATTGCTATTTGAACTTCTTCATGGTCGGGCAATGGAACGTCTGCTCAATCGTCATCGATTGGGGAATCGGGTTCGCCTTCTCCTGGCGTTGTGCGTTCACTGCCACTCAGCAGGCTGGAGAAGTGTTCCCTGCATAATTTAAGTATGCTCTGGGCATCGGTCACTAGATCACCTTTGGGGGTTCTACAAGAGTATGCTCCGGTCTTGAAACCTTAATATCATTTACTTTTCTGTAATCTATCACAATCCGCCATTTCTTTGTTTGGGGGTTATCTGATTTTTTTGGTACTATCCATGAAGGGCTATTGCAAAAAGAATTGCTGTCTCTTATGATGCCTTGTCTTAACATTTCTTGAATTTGTTTAGTTAAGTATCTCTTCTTCATGTACCTGTGGCTATCTGAGCCTGAGTCGATTAAGGCATATAATCTTTTAATTTTTGATTGTTAATTCTGCTTACGGAAGGTAGTTTTGGTATGCTCAAAGGGAAAATTTACTTCTTGGTTTATGTGGTCTACTTCCATTAGAATTTCATTCCGATAGTTGGTAATCCTTGCATTATTATAATTGTTATGGTTTTGGTAATTCCGTCTAAATGAGCTTGTTGTGTTATTACTTTGAATTTGATTATTGAAACGATTACTTTTTAGTCAACTTTGTTCTGTCTTTTCTTGTTTAGGATTCGACTTTGTTCGTTCGTTGTTGTTCTTAATGTTGAAATTGTTGTAATACCTATTATTTGTTCAATTATGACCACCAGGTCTTTGATTATTTCTTTTGTGTCCTATTTGACCATATTGATTTCTATTTATAAATCCTGTTTCTTCCAGTACGTAATAGGCTTCCCTTAAAGAGTTAATGTTACTACGGTCCAAATTATACTTAGAGTTAAGCATATAAAAAAATTTTTTAATTGGTAATAATAATGACTTACGTCATACTCTTGGTCGTGATGGCCTGGTGGAGGAGTTTGTGATAACTCTCTCTTATCCCAAATTTTCTTATTAGTTCCGTCTTGACTTCTTCCCAGGACGAGTTCCTGGGTAGTGTCCTTATTATCTGGAGCGCCTCTCCTTGGATTTTTGTCTTTATGTGTTTTTCCCATGCATAGTTTCTGGCTGCTTCGTTCTCGCTGAACAAGGGCAGGATCAGCTCAACCTTTTTGAACTTAATTAATGCCTTCGTTGTCCATTAAGTTATTTTTGTTCTAGCATCGGGAAAAAAGTAACCATTTCTCCTCTTTTACTACACGTTGGTGTAATGAGCTTGCTCGCTCTATCTCATTGATTTGGCACATCTGTTTTACTGAAAATAGTTTGTTTAGTAATAGTTATGCTCACCCATGTGTTACCGAAAACTGGTCGATAGGTTATTTGTTTGGTTATTCATTGGTCACTGAAAACTAGTGCAACGGTCATCGTGACATTTGCTATGAGTTATTTGTTTGGTGATTCATTGGCCCCACTGCTTATCGTATCAGTCAACTTTTTGCTTATAAATAAAACAACTGAAATTTTTGTTTTATTTCTTTTTTATTTAATTATTTTTTGAAGTTTACATGTTTATAGATAACAGTTAAATTTTTCCTTTCTATTTTTACAAATTTCCAGTAATTATTTAGGGTTAATTTTTAAATATTACCATTTTCATATACGTATATATACTACAAATTGAATTTCGTTTTACAATCAATTTTTGGCAACATTTATGTATGGTATTTACTATATTAACATTATTTTTTTGGTAAAAAGCTTATATATGGTTTATATTGTTATACCTCGTATAATTTACAATACTAAATATATCAATTTACTAATTCTTAATATCCACACAATTTGTAAATATGTATGTAAACTAAATTAACCATAAAATTAGTATTGAGTAATTTAAATGTTAAAATATTAGTGATTGGGCCCGACTGGAAATTTTCCTACGAAATTTGCAAATATCTAAAATGAATAGAAAGAATTAAATTATTTTTTGTTTGTGTTTGTTAAGGTATCTACATTATATTTTATTATATAGTATAGGATTAGTAATTATAGTACTTATTTTCAAAATAAGTACCATAATTACTAATCCTATACTATTTAAGTTTGTACACTTCAGCTGGCACTCACCCAAGTAAGATAGGCTAATTTCTCCACCAACTTGTATAGGTGCTACCGCTTTCAACACAACTAAGTCGTTTGTATAAGGAAATGTCGAAGGAGCGTTTGGTACACAACTCTGGTTAATCTTGCTTTGAAGTAGAGAAAGTCCAGCAACCTCAGTGTTGAGAAATTCTTCCGCGCATTTAATGAATACTTATGTATATGTGTGAAATAATAATACGAAATTTAAATATAGACTAATTGTTGGTAACTTACATTTAACACTTTATTGTAAACTTTATCAATATATTCGTCAAGTTTTGTCTTATCACCTTCAGACATTGGTAAATCGCTCACTTTTTACACCCATTCCGCCAACGGACTCTTCGCAATGCCCTGACTATTTGTGAAATTCATACTTATTAATGTCTTAAAAGCCTCCGCGTTGGTGAACTAAAAGCAAACTTAAAAATATGTTAAACTGTTTCGGGAACATTACACTACAGCAGCTAATTGCTCGTCCGCAAATGCTGAGCAAAAAGTTGGTCCATTTGTTGGTCAAAGTGTTCACCCATCATTTTGTGATACATTTTTTGTTCTGGATGTGATTGGAAAAACTGTTCTTTTTTTATACATGGCCAACAATTAACATAATGTTGCAACCATGGTGTTGTTGTATTCTGGCAAAGGCACTACTAATGCATTGTTATTGGCCAAGCGATACACATTTTATATAACTGAATACATCGCAATTACTATCTGCAATTAGAAACAATTCAATAAATTTTTAGAAACAACATATAATCAAGTACTTTCATATACCCACAATGTTACGTTATTTGAAGACACACTAGCACCTTGTCGCCAAGGTTCCTAATGTCTGCTGCATCATCTATCAACCATTCGAATGCCTATTTTTTGGTTATCACTATTGTCGGAACTAAAAAAAAAGAAAACAATAATAAGACTTTGTAACACCAGGTACCTAAAGCCATAATAAAATTAATAATAATGGTACTGTTGATAATTTTTCACACATTTTGCATTTATACTAAATGTTAAAACATACATTTTCAAATAATATGTTAGGTTAGGGTTAGGTTAGATGGCTGATCATAGATCGCACGTGGATAAGATGTAGTCCTTTGTGAAGCCATTGAAAATAGAACTCCCGTGTTCGGACTTAGGCTGAGCCCACAGCGGGTTAGTCAAAAATTTTTCTTGTCTTATACGCAACTGCCCATAGCTTCATATGTTACAACCCACACCGAACAAGCAAAATGAAAACGCATGTTCGTGCTTTGATTTGTTTGAAGAGCTGTTGTCGAACTTCTTATGTATTTTCATACAGCCAACGCACACTAAATTCGACAAAACCGTCTGTGTTGTTGATACATACATGCTATGCTACGGCGCAACCCACACCGAATGGAACAGACAACACACGACAGAAAAACACGTTTTGTTGCTCTTAGCTAAACCGTTGGTTAGTCAAAATTACGCATTTTCTTTGTGCTTTTATTCTGCATACAAGTTGTTAAAATGAACATTGACGCGGAGAAATTAGTGTTTTTTATCGGGGCAAGGAGCCTAATATATAATTACAAAACCGACGACATCTTTATAAGAACTGATTCGCTTTCTCCTTCTTTCGTTTTATTTCAATGCACACCAAGCGAGACAAAAGGACAAAACGTCGCATTGTGCTTCGCTTGGTGTGGGTTAGAGCACAAGATGTTTTTGTGTTTTATTAGTCAAAGACGTTTTTGACTAATCCGGTGTGGCCTCAGCCTTAAAGATCGGCGAAACGCTTCGTAGCCAACACAAATTTGCAAAGGCGCTCCTTTGAAGTTAGTCGCCTTGTCGTGGCGAAGGGGCTTAAGTAAGAGTAAAGTGTGCATCCCAAAGGAAACGCACTCTAATCTTACGAACTAAGAGGGTCACTTCATAATTCCCACAATAGTGATATGGATGAATAAACCCTGCGTTTTACGCTCATCTCCTATTGTGGAAGTATGATAATACCCGATCCAACACCACCCTAAGCCAAGGGGTCGGGGTACCCGTGCCGAGGGCTGAATGGTCAGCGGGGGGTAATAAATAGCTGATCGCGAACGGTCCCCTCCGATGCCCGGGCGAGGTTGCAGGTATAAAAGGCTTCTCTCCGCATACCGGCTCTGCCGACGAGTGACCAACCCTTTTCGGTTTACTCGTGGGACCAAAATATGAACGAAAACAATAACTCAACAACAACAACAACATCAACTACAACAACCGAATTGACGACAACAGCGACGACTAAGGACATGAACTATAGGAATACTATTACGGAATCCGAAGAAGACGAACTACTTGCCTCCAGCCAGGAGACGAGTAATAGTACTACCGGACATACCAACCAAAGTATACCGGTAAACACAGCAGTGAAAACAGCAGATTTAAGGGAGGAAGCGTCCACCTCCAAGGCTGCTATGAGCACCAACCAAAGTGCACTGGTGGCTAAAGGAGACAGAAAAAAGAATCGCAAGAAATCCCAGAATCAGCTGAGGAAACTCCGGTACCAGAGGGCAGTCTTCATACTAGGGAAGATAGCCAAAGACCAGGCAGCCGGTACCCCAGTTGATGAGGCAGAAACAAAGCGCCTCAAATCTATCGTAGAGGAATATGAAAGCTACCTGAAAAGGTGGCAATCACAACCTCAAGAAGAGAGCAAACGAGAGAGCACTTCTCAGAAATGAAATCGCTCCATCACAGAAACGGAACTCAGCCCAAAAAACCGAGGCGGTGTGAAGGTGAACACAGCAGCACAACAACGGCAAGGCATTTCTGCGATGTGCCAGGGATAGCCTGCAGGTGGCAGGTCCTCTCCGAGCACCATACAGGAGAGATGGGTGGAGATCGAAGTCAGATTGTCGAGTATGGTGATAACCCTCAGGGGCTACAGGGTCATCAAGTGTGCGGACCAGGCCTCGCTAGATTTCCTGACAGGTAGTGTTGCTAAAATTAGCAACGCCTTTGTGGGCCTCCAATTGAGGCTTATACCCGCCAGGGACATTCCGAAGAGACCTCGTGCTCGCATTTGGCTACCCCCTCTAGAGGAGCCAGGCGAAAAACTCCTGAGGTACATTAAGCTGCAGAACAAATCTATACCTGGTATAGATGAGTGGCAGCTAATCAAGGAGGAAAATCCGAATTAAGCAAGCAAGCCAATACTAGTTTGTGATGAGTCCATTGAGGCTCTGAAGAAGACTGACTACAAAATCAGCTTCGGAATCCGCAAGGCCAGACTAAAAATCTTCCAAGGCGACAAAGCGGCTGACGAAGACGACACGGAAGAGGTCGACGACGCCAGCCAGTTGCTAAGGAATGTGGGCATCGAAGAATCCCGAGATGCCCAATAACATAAGATGCGTACAGATAAACCTGCAGCACTCGAAGAGTTTTATACACGGAACAGAGGTAAACCTAGGGCCTGCATTCTTATCAATAAAAGTATAAATGCATTTCTTTGTCCTAATTACAGCACAGCAGATCTAATCTAAGTATTTGCAACAAGGACGATAAGCCAACATTTATTTTCCCAAGCTCGGATAGGTTTCCGGGTGGGAGGAAGTGCTTTACCTCACGCTATCAACAGACACAGACAGTCTCGTTGTGGATAACTGGAGGGTATCCGATGAGCCGTCCATGTCGGATCACTCTTGGATACTCTTCAGCATTCGCGAGAAGTACAGTGCGCCTCTCACACACCGGAACCCTAGAAGAACGGCATGGGGAAAATTTACCAGTATAGCAACAAAATGCCTTGAAAAGGGAGGCAATAAGAGTATTAGAAATCGTCAGGAACTAGATTCAGAAGTAGAGAAGTTGGAAAAAATCTTAACCAGAACTTTTAATAAATCTACTCCGCTAACAGTTTTGAAAAAGAGAAAGTCTCTTCCTTGGTGGAACAGTGAACTCAAGAATTTGAGAACACAACTAAGGAAAGCTTTTAATGAAAGTTTTAGAACCAAAATCTGGCAGACATTTAAAGATATTATGAAAGAATACAAAAAAGCAGTCAGGAAAGCTAAAAACGACTCTTGGCGATCTTTCTGCACATCGATAGAAAGTTGCAGAGAAGCCGCTAGACTGAGTAAAATGCTATCCAAAGATCATATTAATACTGCCTACATTAGGGTGGAGGGAAGTGATTGGACCTCCTCGGCAAAGAAGTCTCTGGAGGTACTAATCACAGCGCACTTCTCCGGGAGTCAGCAAACACCTTCAACGAGGGTTCAACCAGAACCACCGTTGAACGCAGCTGATTACCAAAGCCAAATAGTAGACAAAAGCAAAATCAAATATGCCATAAATAGTTTTGAACCATTTTAAGCAGCAGGTCCTGACGGGATTATGCCCATAATGCTGCAAAAACTGGTAGAACCAATCCTCTCTCCGCTTCTATGGGTTGCAGCGCTGAACGAAATACTACTCCAACTAAACGGTGGAGGAGTGAAAGCAGTAGCGTATGCAGACGATATAGTGTTGTTGGTATCAGGTATGTTTCCTTCAACAGTCAGCGAGATTATGGAAAGAGCACTTCGTAGGTTAAAGCTATGGACTAAAAACAATGATCTAGGAGTTAACCCGAACAAAACAGAACTGATGCTATTCACAAGCAGAACCAAAATATCTCAGTTTCAACTTCCGGTACTAAACGGTACAATACTCACATTATCCCCCACAGCTAAATACTTGGGGGTGGAGATTGACACCAAACTGTCCTGGAAAATAAATATAGAAAAATGAATAAACAAAGCATACATGGCCTGCTATACTTGGAGAAGAATTGTCAACCAGAATTGGGGCGTCAAACCAAGTATAATCATCTGGATGTATACGGCTGTCATAAGACCTATACTTACATATGGACCTCTGGTATGGTAGCCAGCGCTAAACAAACAATACAACATTAAAAAATTAAATGGAATGCAAAGAGCAGCATGTGCGGGTGTTACGGGTGCAATCAGGTCATGCCCGACTGATGTGCTCAATGTGATCCTGCATCAACTACCAATGGATATTTTTATTCACAAAACAGCAGCTATTGCGACGATAAGAATAAAAGAATTGGGAGGTTGGAATCAGCAGAACTACGGACATTGTGTAATCCTAAACAAGCTCACCATTAATAAATCAGACTACATTCTCCCAAAGCTGGATTTCAATAGACACTTCCAGGTGAGGATACCATCTAGACGAGAATGGAGAAGAGGTTCAATAGGAGAGGAGGATAGAGGATACCACCTCAGTCTATACCGACGGGTCCAAAATGGACTGCGGAGTAGGCACGGGGGTATTCTCCGCTGATCTAGGCATATCTCTCTCTATACGTCTACCGAACTCGGCTAGCATCTGCCAAGCAGAAGTACTAGGCATAGAAAAAGCCTGCAAAGTTCTATTAGAAAACCACGGAAATATACATAAAGCAACTATATTTACGGACAGCCAGGCGGCCCTCCTGGCATTGTCTTCACCCATGACAAAGTCCAGTATAGTTCACAGCTGCAAGAGAGCACTAAGCTCAATAAAAGACAAGCTCCAGCTAAACTTGATCTGGGTTCCCGGACACAGGAACTTTTTCGGTAACGAAAAAGCAGACGAGTTGGCAAAGGCAGGAGCTTTCCTCAATGAATCCGAGGCGGAGCTAATACCAGGCCCGCTAGGATCGATAAAAGGAGAGATCAATAGACAATTTCAGCAAATTGCAAACAACAGGTGGAAAAACATTACAAAATGCGTCATAACTAAACAATTATGGCCAACATATGACAGGAAAAGAACCAACGACTTATTAAATAGGTCAAGAAAAAGTATTTACAGAATAACAGCTACCACAACAGGGCACTGGCCATTTGGGGAACATGCGTCCAAAATGGGTATGCCATACAACGACATCTGCCGTGGCTGTGGAGTAGCAGGGAACAAGGAAACAATCTTCCACTTTCTCTGCGAATGCCCAGCTCTAGCACAGATCCGACACAAAACACTCGAAATCTACCAAACACCAAACCTTGAATGGATTTCCACCAAAAGCATATCGGACATAAGTAGTTTCATCGAAACTTCAAAATGGTTTGAGAGAGAAGGTGAAACGTAATAGCAGATACAGGAGGTTCTACGAATAGTGTATCAAATTGGCACATCAAGTGCTAATTGAGCCCGATAGGGCTGCACTCCTTCCTACCTACCTACCTGCGCCTGCCAGTTCGGTGGGATGTGTGAAGGTATGCGCCCCCAAGTGTCTAAGTCTTGATCTCCCGAAAGCGGGGCAGTCAAGAAGGAAGTGCTGGCTAGTTTCTACCACATCTTCTTCCAAACAGCTTCTGCATGCGGCGTCCGGTAGAATTCACTGTCTTACAGCATGTATGCCAATAGGACAGTGGTTCGTCAAGAGCCCCATCACTAACGAGAGGCTGGCCTTACTGAGGGCAAAGAGATCACGAGATTTCTTACGATCTATATTGGACCAGAAGGCTTTTGCGACCGCATAGGTACCTAGCGTTGACCAAGAAGCCGCGAGGCCCAGATATCCAGTAGCAGAGCACTGGAGGATGCGGGAGCACCGACCAGTCCCCATTCTACCGATAACGATTCTAGGGTGCCTGTCCTTGCTAGCTCATCAGCTTTGCAGTTACCCGCGATTCCGCTGTGGCCCGGCACCCATACAAGTCTTAAAATAAAAGCTCTAGCCGCTGGAGACACTGATGCCAGACACTCTTCGACGAGCCCTGAACGCACCGTGAATGAGTTCAAGGCTAGTATCGCCGCTCTGCTGTCTGAGTGAATGGTCACTTCCCTGAAGGTAGACACTTTCCGGAGCAGCAAATCTACTGCCGCCTTGATGGCTGCGACCTCCGCCTGGAAGACACTGCAATAGTCGAGAAGTCTGAAGCTTGATTTAATGGAGAGTTCCCGGCAGTAGACCACTCCACCAAGCTTCCCCTCAAGCTTTGACCCATCCGTAAAAAAGCTTATTGCCCCTTTCCTCCAACGGCTTCCAAACCTTCCTCGTCGGTATATGGGCAGTGAAGGAGCCACCGGAGTTCGATATGGCGACTCTATGATCCAGATGATCCGGTATAAAGTCAAAGCTTGTGAGGATATCCGCGTGTTCAGATACACGCTCCATTAGGAACCCAGATTCCCTGATAGCCACTTTTGCGGTCAGGCACCTTCCGGCAATGTCCACCGGCGTTATGTTTAGAATTGCATTGAGTGCAATGGTTGGGGTGGACCTTAATGCACCGCACATACTGATGAGCACGGTCCGCTGAACGCTCTCAAGTTTCTTTGCAATTGTGGTATTCTGTAAAGCCCTCCACCACATAAAGACTCCATAGAACATTATGTGCTTGACTATGGTGTCATAGAGCCAGAGAACCACCTTCGGCGAGAGTCCCCACCTCTTGCCAATAGCTCCTCAACAGCAGTATAGGGCAATCGATGCCTTCCTAGCTCTTTCCTCGATATTCGGCTTCCATGAAAGCTTCTTATCCAGGATGAGCCCTAAATAGTTTACTGTATCCGCCGGTTGCAGGCGAACACCTCCCATTTGCGGCAACGGTGCCACAGGGATCTTGTATTTTCAACTAAATAAAACCATTTCTGTTTTATTTGGATTGATGGCGAGTCCACTTCCGTTCGTCCATTTTGTTACAACGATGAGATACCCCTGCCTCAACTCATACACGGTGCTAAGAAACTTTGCTTTCACTATAAGTGCTACATCGTCTGCGTAGGCAATCACCTGACAGCCAAGATCCTCTAGCTTTTTGAGAAGGTCGTTGACGACAAGGATCCATAGAAGAGAAGAAAGAACGCCCCCCTGGGGGTTCCCCTGCTCACAGTCATAAATTTAAGTTCGGTGACATGAAATTTAAGCCACAATGTTTAAATACAAATTGTTTACATTGCAAGTATTGTTGCTTTTTTTTATGAAGCAACGATACTTGCATTTTCGTTATACATATTTATGTGAGTGTCAATTTAAATCAAACCAACAAATAAATAAATGTTTTACACAGTAATGTTGTTGGGTTGATTTAAATATTTTCTCATGATTTCGTCTACGTTGGAGTTTTCATTATATATGTAACTCGTGCTTGCGCTGCTCCATTCTGTTTCGACCACTCTGTCGCACAGAAGACTGAAAATGAGGTGCTTGAGGTTCGATTCAACCCCAAGACCGTCTAGAGCAGTTATGACTGCCTCTGTCAGGACGTTGTTGAAAGCTCCCTCAATGTCAAGGAAATTCCCAACAACGAAGTCCTTAGCCTCAATTGCTTCCTCAAGTCACGACACGATAGTGTGCAGGGCAGTGTCCACTGACCTTCCTTTATAATACGCATGTTGCGCTCCTGATAGATGGTCTCTCGGAATGCGCCCTCTTAGATATCAGTCCAGCAGTCTCTCCAAAGTTTTTAGCAAAAAGGAGGAGAGGCTGATGGGCCTGAAATCCTTGGCCGTGACGTGGGAGCCCCTGCCAGCCTTCGGGATGAACGTAACCCTGACTCGAATCCAGGCCCCCGGGATGTAACCTAATCTAATGCAGCTCGCATAGATCGGTGCCAACCAGCCGCAATATACCTTTACAGCCTGCTGCAGCTGCACTGGTATGATGCCGTCCGGTCCCGGGGACTTGATCGATTTGAACGAATTTATCGCCCAAGTCAAGTGACGCTCATCCAGAAGGTCGGAAAAGGCCGCGTTGTCAGCATGCAACGCTCTGAGAGATACCTCCGCAGAGGACGTGTTACTAGGGAAGTGAGCATCAAAGAGCATCTGAAGTGTCTCTTCACTGCTCAGGGCCCACTTCCTATTTAAATCCTTGAGATACCCCAGGGACACAGGGTTTTTTGCGAAGATGCGCCTGAATCTAGAGGACTCGTGCCAGCCCCACACCTTTTCGCAGAAGCTCTTTCTCAAGATCCTCTTAGTCCAATCACATTTCTTATTGATATTACCAGCTGTATTCTCTAATATCAGACGCGTTTGTTGTTGCTTATCACTTTTTTGGTACAGCGCGCTGTATTTCACACTGAGACTCACCAAAATCTAACAGCATACATATGTCGAACAGTTAATTAACTAAATCTATAAGCGTTTTCTTATTGAATTAGCCTCTGAATCTGTTACTATTGGTGGAAGATTTGAGTTGATCGCAATTCCGCAATTGTGCAATGACTGCTAGTGCAATTTATAAGATTAAGAGGGAATACACATGTGTGGCTGCATAAAATTTCAATAATTCTTCCAATTATTCGGGGTTTCTTGTTCTGAAATATAAATAATAACATATTTGCCTGACGCTCTTCAAATCATTTAAGATGCTTCAAATTTTTCTTCGAATGGTGATTCAATGGCGGCAATTTTTAACGAATTCGTTATCAATATGTGCGTCTCATTCTTACACATTCAAAATTTTCGTATGATGAATGTTGCTACTCTTGCAATAGAGTTTTCCATTTCAAGATAAAAAGTTACATATGGATATCGATTAGCATAGGAGATGAAACTTTACAAATGGATTTGTGAATTGGTAACTCCCGTCTTGTAGGGAAATTAACTTTACAAAATAAAGAAATGTAGTTAGATAATATATATTTAATTCAAAAAGTTATGTTTTAGGTTATCCATTTGTGTGAAATATTTAATTTGTGCCTGTTATCTACACATATATACGCGTGTACACTGCTGGTCTTAGGTTAGACGCACCAACGTTTTTTTTTAATAAATTGTTATATTTATAATCATGCTTGTTCTTATTGTCCAAAATGCTTTTCTTGTCGAATATATAAAAAATTTAAAATCTTTAAGCTGAAACGAATTGCGCGGCTACGAATATAATTAAATACAATAGGGATATTCGCTTGCTCTTGCAAGATTGCAGATTTCAAAAATACTCTTCCGAAATATACTACAAGTGCACGAGAGCACCCATTGCAGAATTTAGTGATATATGAACGGCTGATTCGGTCAATTTATAGTGAATGACTATTATGCATAGCTATTGTGAATTGGCGCACCTTCTGCATACATTTTTAACAAAAAATACTGTAACAAATCTTTATAATTTAAATAGAAATTATAAAATCTATTTAAAACTTACCTTCCTCAACAATTTAACGACGTAATATGTCTTTATGTAAAATGACAGCTGAAAGAGGGTTGTAATTATATTTTTGCGTGACATTGCACGCAACTATACATGGGTTTTGGTCTGACATATTTTACAGCCATTGCAAATAGTTTTCTGTGTGTGTTTGTTGTTGTGCCGGTGCACTAAGAAGAAATATATAAAATTCTTGCACCGTGCAAGGGTTTTGCAAGAGCAAGAGAATACCCCAAATATGTTCAGTTGTGCATCCAAAATGTTTGTTCGTATTCAGGATGTCTAAATTCGTTTAAAATAGAAAGTACAATAGTGTTCCATAATGTATAAAAGTGAATATACTCTAATATTTGTATGTATGTACATATATATCGGGTGATTTTTAAGAGCTTGATAACTTTTTTAAAAAAACGCATAAAATTTGCAAAATCTCATCGGTTCTTTATTTGAAACGTTAGATTGGTTCATGACATTTACTTTTTGAAGATAATTTCATTTAAATGTTGACCGCGGCTGCGTCTTGGGTGGTCCATTCGGAAAGTCCAATTTTGGGCAACTTTTTCGAGCATTTCGGCCGGAATAGCCCGAATTTCTTCGGAAATGTTGTCTTCCAAAGCTGGAATAGTTGCTGGCTTATTTCTGTAGACTTTAGACTTGACGTAGCCCCACAAAAAATAGTCTAAAGGCGTTAAATCGCATGATCTTGGTGGTCTCTTTGAAAATTTTTGCTTCAGATACGCCACCTATAATAAACTCAAACTGTTTAGTAACATCTTATCAAATGTATTTTATCATACTCACAATTTCTGCCTCAGGCTTATTCAAAAAGCAAGGACTCTGTAGATGCTAAATCATTCATGTTTTTAATAGGAAATATCATTAATTCAATCTTCTTCGGTTGCAATATGTCAATAATCCGCTCCAGGAGTATAGTGTTCTGCGCCGATATTTCCTCCAGCTTCCGTATTCTTTGTTCCATGTTTTTCTGCCAGGAGGAAGTGTTTCGGGAAGTATTGGTGGACACATTGATATTTTCTCCACTTAAAATTGAAGAACTTCCGCATTTTTTATATAAATTATTTAATATTTTATTCACTAGGCGTTTTAAATGCCTTTTAGAGAATATTTAATTATCAATTTAAAATATTTAATACTCAATAGATATAAAACACTTACGTCTGCACGCTTTAAAAACACAGTTGAGTCACCGACTAAACCTCGTACTGAGCAGTAGTGTTAGCGTCTTTCTCTGAGTTTATAGCTATTCATATAGCTCTCTTTTGGTGTTCTTTTTTTTGCACTACGGTCTGCTTACTTAAGTAACGCGATTAATACTTATTTTAAGTGAGAAATATAATCCAATACTTATATCAGTGTATTATATCTTTTCCACTATGCCCCCGGTGGGCTTCCAGTTCGGGGACAACCGGTTTGCTGCGCTGGCCCAAGGTCCCCAACCAAAACGTAAAAAATCGTATCAAAAACTGCAAGATGCTTTTCCTGACTTACCGCCAATAAAAAGTGATGATCCAAAGTATATTGTGATTAAATCCGAAGAGAATTCTACACCCCTTTCGAAGGTTTCTTGTTTTCGTGTTTACAATGCCTTACTTACCGTGAGCAAAGATATAAACAAAATTAGTGAATTACGCGACGGCAGCCTATTACTGCTAGTGAAAAATAAGCAAGTAGCAGAAAAGTTTATAAAAACGAAATGTCTTTTCAACATTGGCGCTGTTAGCGCTAGCTATCATCAACATCTTAATTGTAACAAAGGCACCATTTATGCACCATTTTTAAACGATGTGCCTGAAAGCGAAATAATAGAAGGACTGAGTTCTTACGAAGTTTCCGCGGTTTATAAGTTCACTCGCAAAGTTGAAGGTGTTATAAAGCCTACTGGTGTTATGCTAATATCATTCAACAGTTATTCCCTTCCAAGCAAAATAAACATCGCATGGAGGATGACCTCTGTGCGACCATACGTGCCTAATCCAATGCGCTGCAGGTCATGCCAAAAATTGGGTCATACGCAAAAACATTGTAAGGGTTCCCCAACATGCGAAACTTGCAATTTCCCTTCTCCACACGATAATGACTGCATCCGAGTCATGTGTGCGAATTGTTCTGGCGAGCATCGTTCTTCGGACTATAAGTGTCCAAAGTATATGCAAACCAAAGAAATTTTAAAAATAAAGACACTAGAAAAGTGCAGTATGCACGAATCCCTTAAAAAGTATAGAGAAAATACTTCCCTCCCTTCCCTCACTGCTAGCTTTGCACATGTGCTTCAACCTACAAAAGAGGTATCCTCTGTATCCACCACACCAACAAAAATTTCAGCCATCAACAATCTCACAAAATCTAAAAATACTCATAGAATTGCCGACAATGACTTGCCTAGTACATCAAAACAAAACGCAGAGGTCACCTCTGCTCCCAACTCATCAATAAACTCTTTAACTAGAAAAAATCACTCATCAAACGCCAACAACAAACATATTTCCATCAACAAGCCTGCATCGATCAGTTCAGACTACAACAACGTCTCACATTCAGCTAAAAATATCAGCGACAACTGTACCCAACAAGCCTCTTTCTTAAATCCCAAACTTTTCAGTCCAACAACAGCCTCTCTCATTTCTAACTTAAACAACTCCTTAAACTCGCTTAATAAATATACTGACTTCAACAACACTACTACCAATACTACCGTGCAGTCTAATCCACCTAATCACGAAAATCTCTTTCCAACAACAAGCAATTCCAACGATAATCAATACTCTACTCAACATACTGAACAAATAGAAATTGACTCTGAATAAATACGCTTAGCCATTACTCTCTTTTGAACTAGTACTCAATTGGTGACACTCAGCTTCAACTGACTGCTCATACGAGTTGATATTCTAGCTCTCTTCTGTTTCCCTTTTTCTTTTTTTCCTACATAGATCTTATGATTCCATTATTGCAATGGAATTTAAACGGCTACACTAATAATTACAATGAGCTTCAATTATTAGTACAAGATCATTCCCCAGCTATTATACTCTTAAATGAAACTCACATCTCTTTCAACTTGTCGGCTTTTACTCCTAAGCAGTACATTGGCATGTTTCACAATCTTCCACATATTAGCACAGGTAAAAGAGGTATTGCGATTCTCATAAGAAGAGATATTCCACACAAAATTAATGCCATTCAATCCAACTTGCTGGCTATGTCGATCGAAATTATCTTAGTTAAAAAAATCACCATTATCTGCACCTATATTGCACCAGATGAACATTTCACCAGTACAGACATCCTGCAATTAATCAACCAAGCTTCTACTCCTTTAATTTTCGCTGGTGATTTTAATGCATGGAGTCCACTATGGGGCTCTCCAATAGCCAACAAGAGGGGCAAATGCATTGAAGACGCTTTACTTTCCTCTAACTTAATATGTTTGAATAACGGATCCGCGACACACTTTTCCACTCACTCCACTTTTTCCCATGTAGATCTTACAATGTGCACCGACACACTTGCCACACAGTGCGAATGGAGTATACTCGATCACCTGCACGGAAGCGATCACTTCCCCATTGTACTAAAATGCACCTAGGTTCAACAACTAAAAATCACAAAATAAATAAGGTATTCAAAACTGATTACGCTGATTGGGAGAAGTTTCAGACACATTGCGAGATAAATGGCAATAAAACCCCAATATCTGACAACCCTAACCAAGAAAGTGCGAGGTTAACAAAAATTATCAGTTCAGCAGCGAATGTTAGCATTCCTCATACAAAGCCAACAGCAAGTTCAAAGAGTGTTCCTTGGTGGAATAAAGAAATCGCTGAATTGCGGGCAAAAAAACAGACAGCTTGGTATGAATACAAACGCGCTCGATCAGTAGTCAACTTAATATCTTTCAGGAAAGCCAATGCTCTTTTCCGTCGTTCCGCGAAACAGGCCAAGCGTAAATGTTTTCAGGATTTAACAAGCAAAATAAATCCTTCGTCTAGTCCTAAGTTAATATGGAACGCTTTAAAAAAACTTTCTGGAGTGCCTAGAAATCTAACCATTCAATGCGTAAAGGGGCCAACAGGTTTGGTAACCAATCCATCCGATATTTCCGAGTTATTTGCAAACCACTATTCTGAAACAAGCTCAGATATTTCATTCAGCACACAGTTTCAAACCTCTAAAACCACCACCCTGCCCGACACTTCCTACTCTGTCTCCCCTCTTTCTTTTTCTGCTAAACAAATAGAAACCAGCATTTCACTGTCAGAATTCGAGGTCGTTGCATCTACCGTTAAGGGTAAGTCCCCGGGGCAAGATAAAATTTCTTATCCAATTATCAGACATATGCCAAAAAGCATCAAGCTCCGATTGGTAAAGCTTTATAACAAAATTTTCAATACTGGTGTCTACCCACAATTTTGGAAAAGATCGTGGCTAACCGCTTGATGTGGTATGCTCAGCGAAACAAGTTCATATCACCGAATCAAGTCGCCTACAAAAAAGGTCAAGGCACGTTAGATGCTTTAATCCAACTAAACTACTTCATTACTAACGCTTTGTCCAGCAAAAACCACGTGTCCGTACTATCTCTGGACTTTCACAGAGCTTTCGACAAAATTGGAGCCCATATTATTATTCGACAACTAAGAAAATGGAAAATAGGCCAGAATATGATACGTTTTATTACTAACTTTCTCACAAACAGAAAACTCAAAGTCAACGTAAATGGTTTTCTTTCTTCAACACTCCCGCTTTCTAATGGTACGCCGCAAGGCTCACCTCTTTCAGCCCTCCTTTTTATCATTGCTTTCGATGATATTAGTAGAATGATAAAAAATTACAAAGGAGTTGAGCACCACATCTATGCTGACGATGTCCTAATCTACACAAAAGTCTCTGACGTTAATGTAGCTCAATCCTTATTTACTAATATACTCGCCAGAATTGAGACCTGGTCACTGGAGTCTGGTGCTTCACTTTCCTTAGACAAAACACACATCCTTCATGTATATAGGAAGCAAAATTGCAACGGTATTTCACTAACCCACAACCAAACTAACATCGAATGTAAAACACAGCTGAAAATACTAGGATTAATTTTTGACTCTAATTATAATTTTAATGCTCACTGTAAATATGTCAGAAACTCGTTAATGTCACGATTAAATATTGTTATATATCTCTCGTCTAAGCATTCATTTATTCATCCGAACACACTAGTCAATGTTGTCAGAGCTTTGCTAACTTCAAAAATAGATTATGGGCTCCCCATCTATGGCAATTGCTCCAAAAGCAGTATCAACCTTTTAAATGCACCTTACCATTGTGCAATACGGCGAAGTCTCCGGGCCTTTCCAACCTCGCCAATAAAAACGATAATGGCTGAATCTGGTTTACCAACTATTCAAAATAAAATTATAGATTCTTCGCTTCAAATTCTTACGAAAACGGCTGAGAACACCAACCCATTAGTAAATACAACTATCACGCATGCCACGAAAAAAAGAAAAATTCCAAGAATACAATCGGCTATTTCGAGATGCTTAAGTTTCGCTGCAGAAAATAATATTTTACGTAACGCAACACGCAAATTCACCACTCGACATCCTCCCTGTCTGATCAATGATAAAATACTACAGAATAAGCTTATGTTTTTGTCCAAGCAAAACACACCAAACGAAGTCATTCAACAAACCTTTGCTGAACTGGAATCTAATTACACAAATAATGGCTGGAAGTTATTGTTTACGGATGGCTCCAAGTCCATCGATTCCACTTCGTTAGCAGTTGTCACTGCCACAGGAGAAATTATTTGCAATTGGCTTCTTCCCTCAACGACCTCTGTATTTACCGCTGAAGGATCTGCTATCCTTCATGCAGTTAATTACGCAAAAAAAGACTAAAGGAAAGTTCCTCATCTGTACAGACAGCAAATCTTGTATGTCTGCAATAACGTCTCCTTCCAATCGCAATCCCATAATAGAAGTTATCAGAGACGCGGTCATTGGTGCCCCCCAGAAAATCCAAGTAATGTGGATCCCTGGCCATGCTGGTATTACAGGCAACCACTTAGCAGACCTCGCTGCGAAAAATGTAGCCAGGACTCCTGCCTTAACATACTACGTCTCATCCAAGCAAGACATTCTTAACCTTATTAAGCACAAAAGGCATCAAAAACACGCAAGCGAATGGAAAACATTTAAACATCACTACGCGGTCATAAACCCAGCCAGAAATCGTATAATCTACTCGTCAACAGTTCCAACTAGCGCAATGAAGACATATACTCGATTAAGGATTGGACACGCTATCATAACACACGCCCACTTACTATCGGGTAAAAGCCCATCCATTTGCCCCCTTTGCGATGACACCGCTACTATCAAACACTTACTCACACTCTGTCCGATGCTTCACCCAACAGCCCACAACTCTGGCAACATTGATCTCATGAAACTACTAAGTGAACCTTCAGAAAAAAACGTGATGATTGTATATAGATTCTTAAAAACCAACGATTTGTTAAAATATATTTAAGCAACTTACATCTTTACTAACCCTTAGCAATTAGAATTTTTCACCTAGTTATAATTACAAGACGGCTGAAGGCCTCGTAGCCAGTGCTGCGTTTATGTATTTATATAATAAAACTATTTTTGTTATATGAATTATTATAAATAAATAAATAAATAAAAAAAACACAGTTGAAATGAACAATTGCTTGAAGACAAAAATTAACAGTTATTATTTCCCGTTAAATTGTAATTTTTGTATCGAAAGTACGATTTTTAAGCTACGAAAAATTAAAAAATCTCCTTTATTGCTTCTAAAGGAGTACAAAAAGAGATCAATACTAAAATGAAGTAAAAAAATCACAATAGAAGTATAAAATCTCCTGTTTTGCTCCTAAAGGATGACGAAAGGAGGTCAACACTAAAATAAAATATAAAAAAAACCCAATATAAGAACAAAATTAATAAATCTCCTTTACTGCTCCTAAAAGAGGTCAATAGGAGGACTCCTTCATTCCTCCTTTCAGGAGATCTCGCTTTTGAATCTGCTGGGCATGTCAGGCAGCAATAAACAATATGCTGCAATACATACAAACGTACACACATACACATATATTTAGTTATTTAAGATAGTTTTAAAATTTGTATATAAGCAAGAAAAATACAAAATAAAATCGGAATGAATAAATTCTCAGCTCATATAAGTCTTTATTTTTTCCCCACCAGCGGTAAGAAGTTAAAGATACTTTTTTGAGTTTATAACATTTGGTCCTATCGAGCCTAAATTTAAAAAAGCCCTGATATTATAAAAAATACAGGCAAGTAAAATAGTAAGCCCTGTTATTAATATAAATATAGGCAAAATTAAATTGTAAGACGGGTGTATATTCCTGCATATTGATTAAATAAAACTATTTGTAAGACGGGTGTATATTCCCGCATTAGAACCGATCGCATAAGCCGTTTTAGTAGAGACTAAACGCAGTGATCTAACTGCTATCCAAGAGATATTCAGCAGCTGTGAGTCGAGGCACAGCAAGGTCAACTAACGACCAAATCAAATACCTCCAACGATTTCTTTGGAGAAAAACAAGCAGTTCATCAATAAATAGGAAAAGTATTGCGAAAAAAATCTCGAAATGGGTATAAACAGAAAAAAAATTCTGGATGTCCAGGCAGATTTAGCTGAAAAAGGGTTGTACACATCCAACACTATTTCAGGAAAGGCATTAAAGAAAGCAAAAATTGAAGAAAGCATTAAAATTCTTGAAAAGTACCAAAAAGAATTCGATAACAACCACGAAAAGCTAATGGAAGATGGCATAGGAGAAGAAGATTACTTCAAGAAGAATACATACAATAACACTATGATTAAAATCTAAGAGGCAATCAATGCATTATAGAAGAGCATTTTAAAAGATAAGCGTCTAGTCGAATTTGATCAGCAAATTGAAACAGTTCAAATACGATGCACTAATCCAGATCAAAAGACTTCCATATTCATGAGGAAAATTGAAAACCTCAGAAGAAAAATGGAAGATCTAAGCATGGAATTAATGATCGACAATGATCAAATAAAAGGCTTAAACTTTTTATTCATTGATATCCAAAATTTAAAAAGCAAATTAGATTTTAATGTAGAAATTGAAGACATATTCGAAAAAATGATGAATATTACGAGGAGCTTCAGAATTTAAAAAGGAAATTAAAAAAAGAAGAGCTTAACATTTCTTATCGCCCTAACTTGGATTTAAAAAATTAAAAATTCCAATATTCTATGGCGATATTAAAGAATGGGCAAATTTTTATAACGTGTTCCAAGAAATGGTACACAATAACGAGCAGTTGCCGAGCGCAGAAAAAATGCTGCGTCTTCGTCTCTGCTTAAAAGGGGAAGCTGCGCGATTAATACAGCTCCTACAAATTTCAACAAGAAATTATGAAGCTGCATGGAGTCTGTTAAAACAAAGGTATGACAACCAAAGAATTCTGTTCACAACACAGTGGGATAGAATAATGCATCAACCAAATATAAATAGTGACAATGCTGAAAGCGTGAGACAACTATTAGATACAACAAATGAGTGTCTTAACGCTATAGAATCACTGGGAATAAGCATTGAACAAGCTGATCCATTTATTGCGCGTGTAATTGTCCAGAAGTTAGACAAAGAAGGACTGAAATTATATGAGCAAACAGTTAAAAAGACGAGAGAAATTCAACAATTATCGGACCTCAGAGATTTGCTGGATCAACACTTTCAAACATTGAAAACAGTGGCTGATAAAGGACATCTTAATAAAAGTTGTAAACAACATGTGTTCAAGGTCAATAATACCTTGAATAATACAAGGCAGCCAATCAAGCAGATGTGTTCCTATTGTAAAATTGTAGGTCACACTTTATTGCAATGCACAAGATTCAAAAGCATAACCATTGATGACAGGCGTAAATATGTAAGGGATAACAAAATCTGCTTCAGGTGCCTAAATCATAATTGGGTAGAAATTTGCAACAGCAACATCAAGTGTTGTTTCGAAATCATCATGATACCTTACATGTTGAGTCCGAAGAGAGCAAAAAAGTTATGTCCACAACAAATAGCTCAAAAGCAGTCATACTAGCTACAGCTCAAATAAGAGCAAAGACAGCAAGTGAAGAATATATGTATATTGTTACGCGCACTTATAGAACAAGGATCACAAATAACCACAATATCCGAAGAAGCAGCACAGATATTAAAACTGCCGAGGATGAAAACAAAAACAAAATTATATGGTTTAAGTGACGCTGTAGTGAACCAAAAGCTTCAATTCAGGTTGAAATTAAACAAAGATTTTTAAGTAACTAGATACAAAGAAAAGGTAAATGCCGTAGTTTTACCAGTTCTAACCAGTGCACAACCGAATATCTGTTTTAATTACAATTTTAAAATATGGGAAAATTATACTCTTGCTGATCTGTTATTCAACAAATCAGACAGAATTGATATGCAAAATAACGACAGCGGTAACTAATTTGGAACGATTTTGGGAAATCGAAGACATATCAACTGATGATGATATATCTACAAGAAGATGACACCACCTTAAAGCAGTACGAAGAAACTACCAAAAGAGATGCATATGGCAGATTTATTGTGGAAATTCCATTTAAAAAAGATAAAGAATTAGGAGAATCGCGTAAGAAAGCAGTAGCGCGTCTAATATCAATGGAAAACAAATTCAAGAGAAACAGTAAACTCAAAGAAGAATACAGCAAATTCATCAAAGAATATATAGACCTTGGCCATATGAGAAAAGTTGATAACAAACAAAGAGGTAAATATTATTTACCTCATCAAGCTGTTATTCGAGAAAATAATATAACAACAAAATTTCGAGTGGTATTTGATGCATCAGCAAAAACATCAAAAGGTAGAAGTCTTAATGATATCATGTGTACTGGACCCAAATTACAAAGAGACATATTCGATATCATACTTAAATGGAGGCTTTGGGAATTTGTCATCACCGCTGATGTTGAAAAAATGTTCAGGCAAATTAAAATAGCCCAAAAAGATCACGAATATCACAGGATTGTATGGCGTGAAAATGATATGCAAAAAATAGATGAATATGAGCTAACAACAGTAGCATACGGGACCGCATCAGCGCCATATCTAGCAGTGCGTACATTAATTGAAATCCAATTAATTGAAAAGTTATGTCCAATTGAAAAGTTACAAAAAATAATTAAAGAGGACTTCTACATGGATGATCTTATGACCGGTGCAAATTCAGTAGAAGAATGTGAATATATACAACGAAACATCAGCAAACATCTTCAGGAATTTGGATTTCATCTCAGGAAGTGGTTATCAAATCAAACCAGCATTACTAATAACATATCTAATACTGGAGACAATGAAGTCATACAAATAAAGGAAAATGAAGCTGTAAAAACACTTGGACTGCATTGGGATCCACAGGAAGATCAATTCCAATTTAAAATTAATTTGAAAATTCAAAAATTATTACAAAAATGAGTGTTCTTTCTCAGCTTGCACAAATATTTGACCCACTGGGTTGGTTTTCTCCCATAATTATAATTGCAAAGTTATACATTCAAAAACTTTGGACACTGCAATCTAGCTGGGATAATCAACAATCAGAAGATCTACAGAAGGAATGGATGCAATTCATAGAGAAATTATATTTAATAGAAAACGTACGGATGCCACGATGGCTAGGAACTTGTATGGACTCTCAAATTCAAATGCATGGGTTCTGCGATGCTTCAGAAAGAGCTTATGCCGCAGTTATATACATAAAACAGAGTAGCAATGTTAAACTTCTAACAGCAAAAACAAAAGTAAACCCACTCAAAACCGAAAAACAATTCCGAAATTAGAACTCTGCGAAGCACACTTGTTAGCTAAATTGATCAGTAAAGTCAGGGATGGGCACATTTTTAGCCCGCAAAGTTAGCAAAGTGCGCACGAAGGCTGGATGAGGGGAATATCAGTTTACGGAGGGAACGGCATAAAATGTTGCGAAAAAAATCAATTACATTCCTCCATAATTTAATATTCATCGCAGAATGGTTGCGGCAATACTGACATCAAGAATGATATACAAGATTATGACGACCGCCATTACGAAACGTCATAGTTCCGTGTTGAGAAGAACAAGAGTGAAAAACTGTCAAATGGCTTGCAAATTGTAAACAGAAACGTAAACACTTTTGTAAATTCGCAAAATATTAATGATTCTTTCGATTTTTATGAAAAGTTTTATTGAAGGGATTGAATATTGTTGAGTAAAAAGATTTGAATCATTTCGAAAGAAATATATCGGCCTATCGATAATAAAATTGTCTATTAAGTTGTGATTCAAATGGAGAAGACGTTTCTTGTGTTGTATATATATATATACATATATTATAAGTTCCGATGTATCAGATGTATGAAATTATGATAAAAGAATTGTGAAATTATTAATTTAGTATTAAATATATCATTTCTTTTGCAAAATAACACCCATTTTTTGGCAACTTTGAAATCGGCCGGAAAACTGAAAAAACTCGTTTTCGATCCTTTAATTGCATAATAATTATTACAACAAGCCACTGCACATTTCATTTTAAAAAATTAATATATTTATGCTTAGAAATTTAAATAAATACAACAGTACACTTACACTGGTTTTCTTCATTTGAACAATTTCCACACATGCTACTCTATTTATTGTGGATGTGCCTAAAACTAATTATATACATATTTTCTCGCAACAATATTCTAAACATTCCACTGAAATTTTTCCTGCAAAGACGAATGAATTAATATTATTTTGGGAATTTCAAAAAGTGTTTACTTTTCTGTTTACAATTTGTATGCATTTCTATGCTTGTTCTTCTCAACGCAAAACTGTTACGTCACGAAATTGTTGAACAATGTATTTGTTTTTGTAAGAATTTTCAAGAGCTAAACCGAAAAAAACTAACTGTAAACTAGTGTCGTAATCTTGTATTCTATCATTCTTGACTGACATTGTACACAAATTAAAGAGTAGAAGTTTACTTCATATCGGAATTGTACAGTTGTGTGAACAAAAAGAGGTAAACATAATTTGCAGGTTTTAGAGTTTCGCATTAATATTTGTTTATATTTACCTTTGCATGGTGGGAAATTCTAATCACTGGTAGGAAAAAATTGTATGAGTTATACTTGTATCTAAAAACAATTTTATTTAATAAGAAAACAGCACATTTTAAAATTACACAACACCTTATGGTTGTTCCTATTTTGTTCACACCACTGTACATACGATAGAACAGTAATGGTGGTGATGCCAGTTGTAAAAATTCATTTTAGCTACAATTGGGAAAACTTCCCGCAAGTTGTGGGCTTTTATACGTACATATACAAGGCAGTTTTATATATCTGCATATACATATAAAAAAAAGATACTTGTGACCATAATACATATTTTGTTTAAACATATTGCAGTTCCATTTAATGTAAATGCTTTTATAAATATATATATACATATGTATATATTAATATTTGTGATATTTTCAGTTTGGTTGTTTTATCAAAATATTCAAAGAATTGAGGTTTTTTCTATAATTGTTCTGTTAAATTATAAAAATCTAAGTTGCCTCTGGAAATGTATTAAAATAATAATACGCGCTATAGAGAGGGAACACATATTTTTAAAAATATAAGAAATCGTCAAATAAAAATATGTTTGCGCGGTATGGCATTATTGATTGAGAGTGGCTAAGCACACAAATTAATACAAACGCTAATGGCAGATACATCGTATTTCGCCACGAGCGGCAAGCACACGTCTAACTTTTCAATTATAAGTTTTCATAATATGAAACATCAAAACTGAAATCAAACTAGTAAAACTAGTTTATATATTTATAAATAATAGCATTTGACTCTGATTTTGAGTTAATTTAAGAAAATTTCGAACATATTGAAAACATTTTTTATAATTACTACAGTATATCGAGATTGGCAACCTTGCGTTGTGAGAGAAAAATCTACTGACGCGTTTCTACGTGGAAAACCCCAAATCGTTGAAATTCTATGGTAAGCGGGCGGTAGAAGCGGTGTTGGCTTACCATTCACATAGCGCTCTCACAAGATTCATTTGGGCATATGTGTTTGAAGAAACAGTGGTTCATAAACTGAAGTTATTATTAAAATTACTTTTTATTAAGAAGTTTAAAGAAATAACTTGGAAACTTTTTGATTCGAAAATTATATCTACATATACACCTGTGAATAATTTTTTTCAATAATGAAATTAAACAAGCATAAAATGAGAAGTAGGTTATCTGATTTAAATTTTGGTACAATAATGCGTGTAGCTATAGAAAATGAGATTAAGCCGAACATAGAATTTATTATTTGAAATAAACTAAGTTAAATGCTGTTATAAAGACATAGTAGAAAAAATATTACTAAAATAAAATATTTATTATACTTTTTGTTATTTGTCTTATATTTTATAAATTTATAGTAATTACAAAGAAATTTAAAATTGTTAGGCAATTTTACAGTTATTACCCACAGTGCAACTTCCCATATATGCGCGAGCTCTCATTTGTAAACGTGGTGTGGCAAAATACGTTGCTCTCATTTGTAAATATGGAGTGGTAAAATACGTTGCTCTCACTTCCCTCTTCATGTTTGCCCGCGATGATCCCCTCATCTAGCCCTCATAATGTGCACTCGTGCCCGAACGGGCAAAATGCCACTGAGGGCTAATATGCCCACCCCTGAGTAAAGTGATGAAAACAATTAGCGTATGTCAAGCAATCTATGCACGGAGTGATTCAACTATAACTCTAAGCTGGATTGAAAATTCAAAAAATAAAGACAAATTTATAAGAAATCGAATTGAAGACATCAAAATGCTGTGGAAACATGTAAGCTCTAAAGACAACCCAGCAGACCTTGCATCAAGAGCATCAAATCTAGACATTTGGAGGTATGGACCAAAATGGCTGAAATTATCTGAAAGTCAAAGGCCAGAAGTCAAAACAAACAACTCAGTAAGAATATTGTTAACATCAAAGGATCAGAACGAATTTATGGATAATTTAATTAGCAGATATTCTAGTTGATTGAAACAACAAAGGGTTATGGCATATATACTACGATTTGGGAAAAAACAAAGAAATTATCAAACCGTAAACGTGCAGAGGAACTCCAATCAGCTAGAAACGTAATCATTCGAGAGACTCAGAAACAGTTATTTAAAGATGAAATAAATAAGTTAATGAGTGAAAAACACATAAGCAATACGAGTCAGATCGTCAACCTCAATCCATTTTTAGATAAAAATGGCATTATGAGAGTTGGAGGACGACTAACAAACACAGAATTACCGTATTGCAAAAAACATCCTATAATTCTTTCCAAATCCTATTTGAGTTCGTTGATAATTAAAGATGCTCACCATTCCAATCTACATGGTGGAAGCAGATAAACAGAAGCAATAATAAGGAGACAATACTGGATCATGGGGTTGAAAAATGCAATCAAAAGTTGTATACGAAAATGTTGCAAATGCATCAGATACAACCAAGTCACAGCAAAACAAATGATGGGCAATTTACCGGAATTCAGAGTATCGCCATCAAGTCCTTTTACCTATGCCGGAGTTGACTATGCTGGACCGTTTCAGATGAGATGTTCTAAAGGCCATGGGCAAAAATCATTCAAAGGATCTGTAGCAGTTTTTGTATGTCTTTCAACAAAAGCAATACATCTAGAAGCTGTAAGCGATTTATCAACTGAAGCTTTTCTAGCAGCGTTAAGACGATTTTTTGCCAGAAGAGGAAAGAATCTTCACATGTACACCGATAATGGAATTTTGTTGGAGCCAGCAGAAGTATTGATAAGAAAATCAAACATGCAGCAAAAAATAACAATGAAGTATCATCGATTTTAACAAATGAACAAATATCTTGGCATTTTTCTGCCCCGGCAGGCCAACATTTTGGAGGAATGTGGGAAGCAGGAGTAAAGGGAATGAAGTACCACTTAAAAAGAGCAGTTGGAGACACTAAGCTAACTTTTGAAGAAATGTCAACAGCTTTAGCACAAATAGAAGCTTCGTTAAATTCGCGTCTATTATATGCTATAAACGATGATAATGGAATAGATGCGTTAACACCAGGACATTTTTTAATAGGAAAACCTATATTATCAATCCCTTCTTTGGGTGCGGATGTAAACATTTCCTCGTTAAACAAATGGAAATTAATACAAAAAATTCACCAAGATTTTTGGAATCGGTGGAAGGATGAGTAGTTACATACACTTCAATAAAGGAATAAGTGGAAAATTCCAGCGAATAATATAAAAGAAGTTACAAGATATTGTCATTGTAAAAGATGAAAATTCACAGCCTACCAAATGGCCTCTTGGAAAAGTTATAGAAACGCATCCAGGAAATGATGGACGTGTTCGAGTTGTGACGTTAAAGCTTTCCAACAACACATTGAAAAGACCAATCCACAAATTATGTCCACTTATAAAACAAGCAGACAATAATGAAGAAAGAAATGACGTAAGAACTTCTGCAATCACAACCTTACCTATGAAGAAGCAACCTATAAGCCTATTTGCGCTCTTGATCTTAGCGTTCCTTTATATGGCAACAAGTACTCTTGGTATGAACATACACATTCCTCAAGAAAGAAGTGTAACAGTGAGAAAATTTCCTGAAAATACTACAATTTACCTGGACTCACTAGGAAAAATGGATGTAATCACATCTACCTGGGATTTGCTTATAGTATATTATGATCTTAATGCATATTTCGAACAGTATAATATGTTGCCAAACTGCATTCAAAGAATAAAAGATCATTGCCAGCTATTATCCCAGTTTGAAGAGGCATGTAATGTCATATCATTATCACTAGGCAAACGTTACAAAGATTTAAGTCACAATCATAATTTGATTGTATAGGTTGGTACGCAGCTCTCAAGTAATTGCTAAGAAAAAAAAAATACATTATTTCTCAAGTAATTTTGACAGCTGGTTACGCATTGTGAATGATCTACATTAGAAGAGCAAAAGAGAATAAACAAAGAAAGCAAACTTTGTGCGTAATATGTATGTGTGTATGTGTATGGTAACATAAATATTTTTATTGAGATTTAAGAAATGTTGTTGATGATTGGTAGGTTTTATACAACATTTCAAAATGGAATATACTTCATAATAATGATTTCAACTAATTTAGGATGAATTTTACGATTACTTCGAATTTCCTTTAAGAAACAATTGTTGATTTGATGTTTCTTCGCAAAACCAGGTTTGCCATATTCACATTTTGCTGAAAAAAGTATCAAAAATTAGTACTAGATTTTTTGAGAGCTGCGTATTAGCACAAGTATGTAAATTTATCGCAGGAAAGTTTTTTGACCGTTTCTTAAGCGTTTTTTTATATGAAGTTTTTACGTTTCTTGAGAGCTGCGTACTAAGCTTATACAATAAATGGCAAAAAAGAGCTCCATTAGAATGGTCGGTTCAATTTACAACATGCTGTTTGGGTTAATGGATACAGATGATCAAGAAGTAATAGAAAGTAATTTTAAAACGTTACTTTCTAATCAACATCAGATCAAGAATAGGCTAAAATCTCAAATCTCTTTAATAAACTCTACAGTGAACATTATAAATAAAAATTTTAATGAAGTCAATTCGCAGTTCTTTAAAATCCAAACACAAATAAACAAATATCAATCCGAAATTATAAAAGACATAAATCGTGATAAAATGGCTATTCAATTTCAAATGTTAGTTATTCAAATTACCATATTATTGAGTGAATGTGAAAAAATAGAAAATGTAGAAATAGAATTGCTGATAGACTTAAACCAAGGAAGAATAAATCCAACACTTTTGACTCCAACACAATTACAAACAGAACTGATGTTAATAAAGTACAAACTGCCAGCAAAGTTGTTTATACCTGGACAACAAACTAACACACAACTATGAGATGTATACAATTTGATGAAAACACGAGGATTAATTGTAGACGATAAATTAGTCATAAAGGCAGAACTACCTTTAATTCAAAGTGAGTCATCGGAAATATACAAATTAATAGTAATTCCACATGAATATAATGGAAGAATATAAAAAGCAAAACTAAGAAACGAACTTTTAATTTACAACTTTGGACTTAACTCATATTTTTTGATGTTACAAGCAGATTTAAATAAATGTCCAAAAAGCCTCAACAACAATATGCAAAGGAAAATCTCCGTGGCAACCTGCTTTAGATCAAACATGCGAACTTTCAGCGTTGTTAAAAAGCGGACACACCAACTGTAAATATAAGGAAGTGACAGAACTCTTTGAAGAAAATACTTGGATCTTTAAAGTGTTCAAAAATTCTACGATCCATCTAGACTGACAAAAGGGCAAAACGCAGATATTGGATATTCCGGCACAAGGAATTCTTTCAATCAAAGCTGGCTGTACTGCAAGATATGAAAGTATTACCTTAATCGGCATGCAAATATTTAAAATGCAGAGCGACATCAAACCGACGTTGGGCCCGATCGAGACGACTATAAAGGAAATAGCTGAGGACCATAAAACTACTCTTCAAATAAGTAGAATAGACGACAACGAACAGCAGAGAAAGCTACGAGAAGGCATTGACAAGGTCAGCAACAATGACTTAAAATTAAGTGAGTTAAATTTAAGAAACCATAACGGACATGTATCTTGAGTGTTAGTAGTAATTGTAATATTATGCCTTTTAATACTATATTTCCGTTATAAATGTAAAGCGAATCATGCTAATAGAATCATTGTCAATATTCCCAACCGGTAGAATAATAATAACATAAAAAATACAGTCCACTAATTTTCAATACGAGTAATCATTTCTTTCCCTCGGCAATTTGTTCAAATATCATTGAACATGCATACTTATAAGCAAAGGCGAAATACAATTAAAAATAAATATCTATTTTCAAACATACATACATACATACATATGTATGTATGTATTGACATAAACGTAGCCATGCATTTACATGCAATGCGCATCCAATAAAAATAAAAATGCACATGTCATAAATTTACAGAAGAGATAAGATTAAACACACACACACACACATGTATTAAATTGTATACTGGAAAATAACCCCATGTCAAGCAGCAATAAACAATATGCTGCAATACATACAAACATACACACACATATATATTTAGTTATTTAAGATACTTTTAAAATTTGTATATAAGCAAGAAAAATACAAAATAAAATCGAAATGAATAAATTCTCAGCTCATATAAGTCTTTATTTTTCACCCACCAGTGTTAAGAAGTTAAAGATACTTATTTGAGTTTATAACAGTACATACATTTAGTTCCGTTCATTCGTAGGATGATAATGATAATTAAATATAAAAACAAATTGTATATGCGATTTACATATGTGCACTAGGTATTAGGTTTAAGTTGTATACATATATTAGTTTCTAATTTAATTTTTTTAAGCAAACATGAATTTTTAAAATTATAATTTTTGTACTTAACAAAATATCATATTTAGTTTGTATAATGATTCTTATTGTTGTATTATTTTTTTACTTTGATTTTAATAACATATTAAATTCCACTTGGACACTCAATAAGAGACATGGTCTACTTTAAGACTTTTACAACCGACTCTCTTATCAAATACCTCTTTCGCAGCACATACATACATAATTAGATATATACATATGTATGTAAGTGACATATCCTAATGTTTCATTGGAGTTTTTTTGCCAGGAAAAGCATCGATTGCAACATTGCCAACGTGCTTCAATTCAGCATTTTCGCCATTGAATGCGGTCCCGCACATTAAGCGGCACCATTTGTTAAATCGCGTTTGTCACGTCACTCTGATTTCATCATCCCACTCGAAAAGTCCTAATTGTTGGTATTACTCAAGGTGTTGTTTAATAAAATTGTCATTTGACACAAAGATATTCAAATAAAAAACTATTTTTAAAAAAGAACATATTCGTCTAAAATACCCTGAACAACGAGTCGGGCTGTACCTTTTTTTTTGTTTTTAAAATACACACAATCGTGTAAAGGCCAAAAATAAACTAAAATAAAAAAAAAAATAAATAACAAATTTTGATACATTTTACAATAAAATAGCTTTTCAAACAAAAACACAATATATGTAGTAAACAAAAAAAAAATCGTGAAAGAAAAATTTACTTACTATAGAACAAAAAGATCAAACTTAATAAAACAAAAACAATTTTTGGTTTATCATACCAAGCAAAAAGATTGAAACCTTAACATCGTACATTCGGTAACTCAAAACAACGTGGTAGTGAAAGCACGTGGAAGTGGAAAAGTGAAAGATATCGTTTAACATCGTGGAAAAGAATGTATATCGTAAAACACAATTTGATTAAAACTTAAACATCATAAAATAAACATTTGATAACCATAAACATCGTGGGAGTGGAAAAGTGAAAAAGAACGTTTAAATTGTGAGGAAAAAAGGTTTATCGTATGAAATAAAAAGATCAAAATTTTAACATCGTAAATTAAACATTCGGTAACTCTAAAACAACGTGCAGTTAAGGAACGTCGAAGCGAGGAAAAAGAAAAAATTATCGTAAAAAAAAATAAACCCAAATTGTTTAACATAGAGAGTGTATAGCCAACGTAAAAGAAAAACGTGAAAAGTGAAGAAAAAATATCGTAAAGAACAAATTATCGTAACAAATAAAGCTAAATTGTTTAACATAGAGAGTGTATAGCCAACGTAAGAGAAAAACGTGAACAGTGAAGCGCTGAACACATAAAGCGCGACAGACTGCAAACTACATCTGTCAAATATTAAAATACACACGTTCTTATGGGCAGTGTTATTTTGACAGCTGCACGACTACACGACTGCAGGCCGACAGTTGTCGTTCTCGCTAATTGCAATATCCTCTTATTTTTGCCAACGACAGTAGGACGACAGTAGAGTTGACAGTAGAATGGAAGATAGAAAGAGGAGGTAGAGTGGTGATGCCACTAATATGTAAAATGTAAAATTATTCACAGCTCGAACAAACTTGAAGTTATTTTACAAATAAAAGCAAAAAAAAGCTCTATTATAGCTCTATTATAGATACCATTTGTAATAACAATTGATAATTTAAAGCACAAATATTTACCTATTTACTTATTTTTTGCATAAAAAATTTCACTTTGAACAAAATATTAAAATTTCATTGAAGTGAAAGGAATTAGTATGGCCACAACGAAATTGTGTACATGCAAAATGGACAGCTGTGTTGTCTTGTGTACATGCCACTTGAAGTGGTAAACACAATGACTGCGACAGACTGCAGCAGCACGACAGTGAACTGAAAATGGCGTTGTGCATCTTACCACATAAACATTCGTAAGAAGGCAGCAACATAACAATGGCCGGCATGTACGCAAGACAACACAGCTGTCCATTTTGCATGTACACAATTTCGTTGTGGCCATACTAAAAAGGTTTTAAAGGGTTCAATGAAATTTTAATGTTTTATTCAAATGAAATTTTTTATGCAAAAAATAAGTAAATAGGTAAATATTTTTGCTTTAAATTATCAATTGTTATTACAAATGATATAATAGGGCTATAATATAGCTATTTTATGCTCTTATTTGTAAAATAACGTCAAGTTTGGTCGAGCTGTGAATAATTTTACATTTTACATATTAGTGGCATCACCACTCTACCTCCTCTTTCTATCTTCCATTCTACTGTCAACTCTACTGTCGTCCTACTGTCGTTGGCAAATATAGGAGGATATTGAAGTTAGCGAGAACGACAACTGTCGGCCTGCAGTCGTGTAGTCGTGCAGCTATCAAAATACCACTGCCCATAAAAACGTGTGTATTTTAATATTTGACAGATGTAGTTTGCAGTCTGTCGCTCTCTATGTGTTCAGCGCTTGAAGAAAAAATATCGTAAAGAACATATTATCGTAACAAATAAAACTAAATTGTTTAACATAGAGAGTGTATAGCCAAAGTAAAAGAGAAACGTGAAGAGTGAAGAGAAAATATCCTAAAGAACAAAACGAATAGTTTAACAACAAGAACGAAAACGTGTAACGTCGAAGCGAAGAAAACGAAAAAATTATCTTAACAAACAAAACGAACTAAGTTTCGATCGAACAGTGGAACAAAAATATCACAATACGTTAAAAATAAAAATAAAATAGAACAAAAAAAAATAGAACAAAACAAAAACGGAATAAAATAAAATAATTAATATACGATAAATTATTCAACAAACACTCTATTCCACAATCCTTAATAATAAAAACAAAAAAATTCTGAAGAAAAAACGAATGCAGAATGTCGTAAGTGCGACTACCTACTTGGTGAAACAAAATCAAAAGTCCAAAGGCAACATTACAAACGAAGGTGAATAAAACCAAAGCAGAGAGTTTATGGAAGAAGAAGTGGACGAACTAAGCCAAATTTTGAAACCAATTAAAATAAAGAGGCAAACAACAAAATAGAGCGCGAAACCAGAAAAATGGCGATTCAAAACATCAAACTTATTCAACCATTTGATGGTGATCGAAACTACTTAGCACTCTTTATTCAAGGGGTCGACGCGATCATGCCACAGTCTCCTGTTATATAGGAAGAGACGAAAGTATTCTATCTACACTGTGTCATAAAAATACTCAGAGGCGCTGCATTGGACTTGGTTAGGCGAGAGGAACCACCAGTTTGGATGACGCTGAGGCAGTTACTTATAGATGAATTCGGAGAACACACGGCAGTTTCAACACTAATCTTAGAAATAAGCAATAATGAATTTAAAAATAATGTTAAGCTACTATGCGAAGAGATTAATTTAGAAGTTTGTAAAGTAAAGGATGTCATCAAACTAAAAAATGAAACTCAACTAATATATTTTTGTATAATGAATTAGATCAGATAAGTTTGAAAACATTAAAAAGAGAATTGCCAAACTATTTAACTGCGTTAATAAACGCAAATCTTGCTACCGACCTTAAGTCAGCAATCAAAATATTAAAAGAAAACGATGTTTATGAAAGTAATAAACAATTCTCTAAACAAAAAACAATTCAAAGAACTAATGCAAATTCGAAACTACCTAATTATATGAATAACAATAATAACAGTAATATAGAATATTTTGCAACCAATACGAATCAATTTCCAGTTCGTTCCAATTACAACACTTGTTCAAAAAATTATCCATTGTCCAATCAAAATCTATATATATAAAAGAAAGTGACGTTAGTTACTACGCTTATAACTGGAGAACGCCTGGACCGATTTCGGTGATTACCACCAATTCGGACAGGTCTCCGCCCAAACAAGGAGAATACTTAAGAAAATTCTGGAAAATTTTCCGAAAAAAAAATTATGAAGAAAATAAATTTTCAAATACGATTTTAAAAAGGAAATAAAAACGAACATGATTTTAAATGCTGGCGCATAACTCAAAAACGTCTGGACCAATTTTGCCAAATCTTTTTTTAGAATGTTCGTTGAGGCTCAAGGATGGTTTTTATGGCGAAAAAAATTCGAATAATTGCCGGAAAACCCCTAAAAAGAGCCCTTTTCTTTTTCCCATACAAACAAATGAATGCTGTTAGTAACGCTAATGCTCGAGAACAGCCGAAACAATCTTGATGAAATTTTCAGAGGTTGTTCGCTGTGGATCAAAGAAAGTTTAGAAATAAAAAAACCGTATGCTTTTCGTGAGGAAAAGTCGGAAAGTTGGACAATTGCAAAAAATAACTTTTTTTCATAAAATTTTTTTTTTCAACTTTTTTCCTTTTGTTTTTCAATTGTCAAATTTGTCGTTTGCTTTCTTTATTCCGGTTATTCAAAAAAACAATTATTGAAATTTATTCCGTGAAAACGTTATGTGTGTTTCACACAAAGTGCTCAATTACAAATTGAAATTTGTGACGATGCCACGAAGAGGTCGCGTTCGTTTTGGCATCAACATAATTATGTATATTGACAACCAATGGCACATGACCGAGTATTCCCAGGATGCGATGACATACGAATGAAATTATGGATCGCAGGCAATCAGCAAGCGATCGTAACGATGTCAGAGGACAACTTTTCAAACAACAGTTGCGATGTTTTGTAAACTTTATCTTAAAGCAACGTATATGTATGTAGTGCTGTTAAATGCTGGATGTACTCTGTTGAGAGAGGTTTGCCGCACGCACATATTCTTCTTTGGATGGTGGATGGTGGTTACACCAAATCAAATTGATGAAATCATTTCTGCGGAAATTCCTGATCCAGAGACAGAAGCAGAATTATACGAAACCAATATGGTTCATGTACCTTACGGACATCACAATACCACTTCAGTTTGTATGTCTGACAATAAATGTACGAAACATGTGCTTTTCTTTCGGAAACACAAACTAGAAATGATGGATGATGCAATAAAGCGCTTTGTATGATATTTACTTTTGCGGTTCATGAACGTTTTCCGACTGTTGTGCGTCTCGCAGTTTAATTGGGAGAATGACCAAATAGTCTATTTCAACACAGAGAATACAGTACAGACAGAGAAAACACCCCCAGCAACACAATTAACATTTACGAGTTTTTTCTCAACTTTCGTCAGTGAACCGTTTGCGTGAACTTGCTCTATTCGGAAATATCTTGATATTATACATACAATTACAATTACAATTGCTGGAAAATGATAATCACTGGAATGAAGTTCGCACAGTTTTCGCGATGATCAGCCATCAAATTAGCGTCAATTATGGAATACGAGCAAAAATGACATTGCCGAAGACATTTTACATCGTATTCGCTAAGAATTGGAAATGGGTAAATTTCGGTTGATACTTCCGGTGGTTTGATATCAATTCCATCTTCCCTTTACAAATTCACCAAAGATGAACTTATCACGAATATTCGAACATTGGACAAATTATCGTAACTACAATTCCTTAAGTGTACGCGCAATGTTAACTGCCAAAAATACCGATGTTGTTGACTTAAACTGGAAGATTCAAAGTCAAATTCCGGGAGGCTTGCGCTCATACAAATTGATCGATCGTGGAATTTCTAAATTCTTTGAATAGGCTTGGTATGCCACCGCATCATTTGCGTCTCAAAGTTGGATCGGTCGTTATTATGTTCCACAATCTTCAGGCGCCGAAACTGTGTAATGGAACCTGACTGATTGTGACGCAGCTATCGAATACAAAGGGGCAGAATGCTTGATTCTACGAATTCCTCTGAGTTTCCAGTGAAAATTGCATTTGAGACAAAAGGATAGTCGCATAGTGTATGGTATACATTTGGAAATGTTATGTTTTTCACTCGGCCAGATATACGTGGCCTGCTCACGAGTTGGAAAACCATGTTTTCTATACACCGGAACGGAAACCAAAAAATGATGTTTATCAAGCTGCGATACATTGAAAAAAAGTGAAATGATAAATTCAACTTTTTCATTTCTAAACACATAATTTCATGCAGGACAACGACTGTGGGGTCAGCTAGTAATTTTTATAAAAATAAACCATTTTTCAATGAACATACATAGCAATCAACAATATACTTTACAAAATAATAATTTCCCACAAGTTAGGCATACACCTTTCAATTCTGCAAACATTTATACTAATAGAAACATAAATAATTTAAAACAAGATAAGATTCATGGGTCAAACCAATCTCGATTGAGACGCTTTGGCAATCCTAAACCAATGGAACAAGATGAGGTAAATTTTCACTTAACAGCCTCGGAAGGCCCCCCACAATTGAATTGAAATTAAATAAAAAATATTATAAATTTTTAGTCGACACAGGTGCATCAGTTAGTTTAATAAAGCCTGGAATATCCAACGAAAAGATTATTTATGTTCAGGCAATAACGTTAACAACAGCAATAGGAAAAGTTTGTCTAAATGAAACCCAAGAATTGTTTAGCGATGAACATATGAAAAAACTGAAATTTTTCGTTTATAATTTGCCAAATAACTACGACGGTTTACGTGCTTGTAATATGCTTAAGCTACTTAAAGCTGAAATTGATCTGGAAAATAGTAGGATACATATGAATGGTGTTCGGTATGACTTTTCAAGAATAAATCAAATTCTGTAAATTTTGATAATTGCCTTCAATAATTAAATATGAACGAAAATCATAACTCTAAAGACAGTAAATTTAGATTTGAACATTTAAATTCGGAAAAGTTGAATAAATTAAAAAAACTTTTAAAAAAATTTGAAAATATATTTTATAAAGAAGGGGACAAACTCACCTTTACTCATAAAATAAAACCTAGAATTAAAACGGTTCGTGAAGATCCAATATATGTAACGTCGTATAGATATCCAGTAATTGGTAAATCAGAAGTAAACAAACAAATGAAAGAAATGCTTTATAATCAAATCATTTCTCATAGTGATTCCCCATATTCAGCACCAATTTGGAGGATTTTTGTCGATTTTCGCAAGCTCAATAGTATTACTATCGATGATAGGTATCCCATTCCAAACATGGATGAAATTCTCGAAAAACTAGCTAGGTGTATGTATTTTTCAACAATAGACTTAGCGCAAGGCTTCCATCAAATAGAAATGGATCCGGCAGATAGAAAAAAAACAGCTTTCTCTAAGTTTAGTTAAGTTTCTCTAGTTTTTAAGAATGCCATTTGGGCTTAAAAATGCACAAGCCACCTTCCAGAGACTGATGAATACGGTTTTAGATAGTTTAATAGGGAGAGTTTGTATGGTTTACTTAGACGACATTGTAGTATTCAGTACGTCATTACAGGAACACATAGAATCTCTAGACAGAGTTTTTCGTAAATTAAACGAAGCAAATCTGAAAATTCAGATGCATAAAAGCGAGTTTTTCAAAAGAGAAACCGAATTTCTTGGTCATATCATAACGCCAGAAGGTATTAAGCCTAACCCTAATAAAATCAAAGCAATTTTAAATTATCCCGTTCCAAAAACGGAAAAAGAAATAAAACAATTTCTTGGTTTGGCGGGATTTTATCGTAAATTTATTCAAAACTTTTCTGAAATAACCAAAACTTTGACTAACTGTGTTAAAAAAGACAATAAAATAAATAGCTCAGATGAGAAATTCGTGGAAGCTATAAACACTATAAAAATCTTAATTACTAATGATCCAATCCTGGCATATCCAAATTATGAGAAAATATTTACATTGACGACTGATGCGTCAAGTGTGGCATTAGGGGCAGTGTTAAGTCAACAGGGACATCCAAATTGTTTTGCTAGTCGCACACTCAATGAACATGAGCTGCACTACTCAACTACTGAGAAAGAACTTTTAGCCATTGTTTGGGCTACCAAATATTTTAGACCATATTTATACGGCAGGAAATTTTTAATAAATAGTGATCATAGACCATTGCAATGGCTCCACAACTTAAGGGAACCAAACTCCAAGTTACAAAGATGGAAGATTCGGCTTAATAAGTATGACTTTGACGTAAAATACATATCAGGTAAAGAAAATCGTGTAGCAGACGCTCTTTCTCGTATTAAAATTACGGAATGCTTTTTTAATGAAGAATCTGAATCTAACGTAGACACTGTTCATTCTGTTGATGAAGATTCCGAAAGTTTTATTAAGATAACAGAGCGATCATTAAATGTATTCAAAAATCAAGTTAAATTAATAAGAGATGGTAAAGACTCAACTACAATTACGAAAGTTTTTTTTAATAACATAACCGTAATTACATACAAAGAATTAACTACAGATAATACAACAATTTTTATGCCCAATGATACTGATTTTATACAATTTCAAACGTTTATAAGACACTAATACTTAAATTGCAGTATTATTACCCCAATTAATTTTAAAGAAATCACCAAAATAATAAATGAACGTGAACTGTGTAATCATTGTAAGAACGGTCATATTTCTAACAAAATGCCGTTCAAAATTACACCCCCAATTTACAAAGTAAGAGAAAAATTTGTTATAAATTTTTGGAAATGGAATAATGAATATTATTTAACATGTACCGATTTATACTCTTAGTTTGCTATGATAGAAAAAGTTAAAGCATTGAACTGGCTGAAATCCAAAAAAGGATTGCTAAAAATTTTTAATTGTATGGGTCCACCAAAAACTTTATAAATCGACCAAGACCAAGGTTTAAATAATATAAACATTAAACAGTGGTGTAATTCATTAAATATAAAAGTAGAAGTAACCACCGGTAAAACTGGTATTGGTGCATTGAAAGACTACATAAAACTTTAAATGAAAAACTTAGAATAATCAACACTTCAGGTGACAAAGAGCTAAAATATTTTGAAATTGAACAAACACTTTTCACTTGTAACCATATAATTGTTCACTCTACTTCCAATGAAGTTCCATATACAATCTTTTTTAATAAAGAGTCACCAAAACAAGATCCTCAAATTATTAAAGAACAAAGAATAAATAATGTAAATAAAAACCGTCAAGAAAAAGATATTGACACACACTTTGTAAACGTAGAAGTTTCGAGGAAGAAATTAGACAAACTTAGTAATCCATACAAAAAGTTAGTCTTATTAAAACTGAAGAAGATGGCGAACATCATATTGTAAAATTTAAAAGTCAAAATGTAAGAAAATATAAAAACTAATTTAAAAGAAAAAAGAAAACCAACTAGAACTAAATCTAAGAATTGAAAATTGTATATTATCAATCTTATCATTCCTTTTTACTTATTCTTTACAATGTGGAACATTTTTGGGATTATTGTCTGGGGCGTGAGAAATTCCTAGTCAGAGTGATGGTACTAGGTCAGTATAGTAAAACCCTCAAAGGGTTTGGCGTTCGTATGTGTCAGTTTTTTATATGACCTTTTTTTATTATTTTTGGCCCATAATACGTTTTTCTAGTGTATAATAATGTCTTTATAGCTTATAATTCAATGTATTTTGTTTTTTCGTATTTTTACTCTTCTTTCTCTACATTTTTAGGGAACTTTCAAACAAGTTATGACTTTTTGGATTCTTCCACGTGAAAAAGCATCTCATCTTCCATCCGAATCAACTAAAAAGTGAAAATTGATTTTTTGACACCTAAGCCCCCTTTCCGTAGACCAGGTCACATATATAAAAATTACGTGTCACGTTGTTTGTCCACCATGGAATTTAGCACTCTGTGCCCAGTTCAAACCAACATAGAAGATAGGATAGTAAAAACAATTCATAAATAAAAAACACAGTGAAAGCTCTATTAAATGGACGCTCTATTAAGCGGGCATCTCCATTAATCATGCATTTTGACAGAAAGGCTGGTAACCAGATATTGAGAAAGTAGCCTTAAATTCGTTATTTTTTTCAACGAAATTTATTTGTATGAACAAAATTAAACCTCAACTACAATCTCTTGGATTCTTATACCGACAAAAACGTTTTCGCCTTTATTCGTAAATTAAATTTCCACTGTATTGAATTATTTGTTATATGAATTATAGTTTAAAATGTATAACACAGCAAGGCGTGGCTGGATCCACCAGTTCTTATATATAAAAATAAGTTGGGTTTTTGTCTATTCGCTATAGCTGACCAAACCGTTGCATGAAACGAAAAATGACCTGAACCACTTTCAAGGGAATCCAATGAGGATGGTTTGTAAAAAAAAATCAGAAAATGTTTATCTTTAATCTACTTACGAGCGTAAATTTCCAAAAAGTACCTTTTCCATACAAAATTTTGTTTATTTTGTTTTCCAATTTATTTATCTGTAAATTATTTGAAAGGTTCAATTTCGATCGTTTGCTTACCTTATTTCGGCTATTAAAAAGTTATTGAAAATTATTCAGTGAAAACTTTATGTGTGTTTAATACAAAGTAATCAATTATACATTGAAATTTGTCACGATGCCACGAAGAGGTCGCCCTAATATCGTTCGGCGTTTTTTTTGCCATCAACATACAATGTGCGTTCCAAAGAAAACGGGACTTAAAAAAAACAAAACAAATGGTTTTTCGGCAAAATCAATTTATTTTACTCAAAATAGTCTCCTTCTGCTTCAATACAGCTTTTTGCACGGTCCAAAAGCATGTCGAACGAGTGTTTTAGCTAGTTGGCCGGTATGGCCGCCAGTACGTCGGTGCAAGCCTTTTGAATGGCCGCTACGTCTGCATAACGCTTTCCTTTCTTGGACAAATGCATTTTTGCGAAAAGGAAGAAGTCGCGCGGTGCCATATCAATACAGGAAGTGGTTTATGGTTAAAATGTGATTTTTGGTCAAATAATCGGCCACAATTTTTCGTAAGGCCTAATTGTTTGTTCAAAATGCAATAAATCGATGTTTTGGAGATGTTCAATTTGTGTTTACCATCATAAGCTAATAACTAAATCATGGACAAATAAAACGCATGTAGCTTATTTCATATTTTCACTTAAATATGCATTATATTGGCAACGCGGGCAATAACAATCAGCTGATATTCAATTTATTGCGACAAAATGTTTGACATGCAGAGAAGGTAAATTTGAATTTTTAAATTTGTAAACAATCTTTTTACAAACTAAATAGTTATTTATTTTGTTTATATACAGCAAAAGAAAAGTTTGGACAAAGGCCGAGACACTCCTATTCCTGAAATGCTACAATGAGAGGAAGGATGAGTTCCTGCATGCGCGGAAGAAAAAGTCCGCTTATGAAAACGTCTTGGAGGACATGATATATCAAGGATTTGCAGTAAGAATATTTTAAAGTTATTTTTTAAATATTTATTACATTTGTTTCCACAGGATACAACGGTTAATTCGGCTGCCCTTGTAGCAAAAATGCGAACGCTTTTGAAGGCGTATAAAACAGCGAAAGACAATGAGAATCAGACTGGAACTTCTCCGTGCACAATACCGTATATGACGGAAATGGACGAAATTTTTGGCGAAAGTTATTTAGTGTCCAACAACCATACCATAAACATTGGGACAGATCCTCAAGAGGCATTGGTTGAATCTAGCGGTTAATTAAAATTTAATGTTCATTACGTATTGCTTATATTGCTATATTATTCGCTTTTACATATTTTTTAACAGTAAAGGGGTTTTAACAGATTCAACTGATTTTGAACAAATGCTCGACGATAGGCCAAGTACTTCTAGGCAGAGCCGATCTACACTAAGCCGTAAGCATGTGCAGACCAAATGAAGTGAATCCACAAGAGCCGAACGCAGCAAATCGTATTCAAAATCGTCGTTATCGTAAAAGCGCTAGAGAACGATATTTTGTTCAAAAAATCGAACTAAAAAAAAAAGTGTTGAAGAAAAGGCGAAGTTTTACGCGAACAAACAAAAACAAATGCAAGATTTGGCCGAAAAACGAGATAAGCAGATAGAAATTGAACAAAAAAAACTGAAAATAGAAGAAAAATTTAAAATTTTACAGCAGTCTGTTATGAATAAAAAATAGAAAAGCTAATTGATTTCATAACGAATATATATTGTTTTATTTAACTTGTCATAAAATTAAAATTTTTTACATACAAATCTTGAACAAATGAATAGTATATGTACGTGTTTATATATAGTAAATCAAATATGTCGTAAAATTATAAATAATTTTATTATTTGAGAATGAGTCGTGAATATTTATACATACATATGCACTGGAAAAATGTTGCTCTAAAAGTCCATTTTAAAATTAAAAAAATTAAAATTTATTAATTTCTTCGTGTTAAAATTGTAAGCAACTGATTCCGGCGATCTCCACTTGCTTCTCTCGCCCGCTCATTAGCAGGTTCTGGCTCCGGTTCGGCACTTTCAATTTGATGGTCAATAATAGTATCGTCGTTTGTAATAATACATATATTGTGCATAATGCATGCACTTGCAACTAAATTCGAAATTGCACATAAATTTCTGTGCTCCGTAAATTTAAGAAACCTTCGGAAACGTCCTTTCAGTGCTCCAAATGCATTTTCAACAACTATTCTTGCTGAAGAATTTGTTTTGTTAAAGCTGATTTGATTAGGCGTTAACGAACCATAATCTTTAAACACCGGTATGAGGTAATTTCTGCAAGGGTATGCCGAGTCCCCGAGAATAAAAGTAGAATTTGGGAATAAAATTTCCATATTACTTTCCGCTTTTCTATAAAATGCTGACCTTTTTAGCACTCTAGAGTCATGATATGATCCGGGTTCAACACAATAAATATCAATAATTTTTTATCAGCATCGACAATGGCCTGTAGAACAATACTATAATTACGTTTACGATCAAAATATATGTATATGTTTGTCTTTTATAGGTGCATTAATTGTTATGTGGGTGCAATCAATAGCACCAATAACAATTGGTATTTGTTTCCTTTGTAAAAACTTGCGAGTTGTTTCTTCCAACGCATTTCCAGTTGGCCACTTAACATACTCATGGCCTATTGAGATAACCCACGCGACAACCAACAATCGCCCATGCTGTGGACTACGTAACACCAAACAATACGGCTAGTTGTCTGTAGGTAATTGTATTATGTACTTAAGTACCATACATACATGTACATCATTGTTTTAGCAGGAATTTTGGCTTTTCCGGACTTCGTAGCAAAACGGGTTCATTCACTTTCTTCATATCTTTCCGCAAAAAATACTCATAAAGAACAAAGCATACCTATCATAACAAAAACAAAGCATACCTATTAAGTAATCTAAAGTGGTGCGACTCAAACGAAAGTGCGATTTAAAATCCTCATCTTCAAAATTATCAATGGTGTCCACAAAATTAGAGCATTTTGGATGCTCAATCTGCTCTTGTTCTGAATCCTCCGATGACGAACTTGATTCAGCAGCTAAACCAGCCAGGATGGTCAATATTTCCTTATCCTCTTCATCATTTGAATTTATGTAAACAGTACCAAGCAACTGGAAAACACACAAAGTTTAATTTTATCTTAATTTTAATTTAAAATCCCTAATTACCGCATCTGTTATAAAATTTTCCATTTCGTGCTCTTCTATATTTTTCATTTGTTTACATTTTTATCTCTCAAAATGAGGTTTCTCGCTATTGCCAACTGCTTTTTTTGGGAAAAATCATAGCTATTGTGAATGAAAAAAGCATTTTAACTTGCAATGCCTCTAGTTCAATATATGTACAAGCTATGATAGCTTATGAAAAGCCAACATAATTATGTTGGCTAAGTCTTCCATACAAAATAAGCTAATAGCTTAATTTGCTAGTCAAATAAAACACGCCTATAATCATTTGCGAAAAGGCTTCGGGTAGGTAGGTTCGAGCTGATGTAGCGCATGTTTTCAGCTCTTGAAAATTTTATTTTATCATTGATGATGTACAACATGTTTTGAGCTCTTGAATTGTATAAAGGTATATATGGATGGAAAAAATTTATATGGAAAATTAAAACTGGAGAAATATACTTTTTTCTACAAATGTCTTTCTTGTAAAAAAAGATTTTATATTTTCGGACCATGATAATCATAGCATAAATATTATTATAATATAACACAACCGTGTTAATACTCGCTCTACAAAATTTAATATTACTGAAATGAAAATGCCGTCGGTATACATACATATGTGTAAATGGGATATGCTTCCTCTTCGAAATTTTAATAGAAATGAAAACTGCGCTGTCAAACTGCTGAAGCGCTTATTGCTTTCAATATATGGCATACTAATAAGTATTCCATATATTGCTTTCCATAAGCAATATGGAGTCTCCACAGGCATTAGGCACGGCAATACAGTTAGTACGCCATAAATATTATCCTGTCGAGATGCTCCGTTAAACAAACAAATTAAGGAAAAGAATACATGGAAGCTAATACTTAAATATTATATATATGTAATAAAGGACGGAGGATGGAGTCATGTGTAGAAGTTCACGCAAGTGAGGAAAGTTCTCTGATCGCCATTCACTTGGGAGTGGACAGAAACGATTCTTTTACACATGGCTCACGCAGCTCACCGGTCTTTGACCAAGTATCCTCTGGGTAGCCTAAGAACATCCGTTTGAAGGCGAGCTAAAGTGAGAAGGCGCAACATCCCCTGCATAGGGTTGTGCGCTGGGTTTGGGACCCGCCAGGTAAAAAAACATCCCCAGTGAATAAGTATAACCAGCCTCGGATGAGACACCCCCCTTTTGATGACGACCATGGCAAACGAAATAAGGACTACGAATTGAGGGCATGCACCTGGAATGACCGGTCCCTTAATTGGGAAGGTGCCGCTGTCCAGCTGGTTGATGTCCTCGTAAAAACAAAGGCTGACATCACCGCCGTCCAAGAGATGCGACAGAGACGAGTAGGTTCTTGTGACATTTACTACAGTGGCCATATAAAGGAGCGCAAGTTTGGTGTAGGATTCGTGGTGGGAGAGAGACTCCGTCGCCGAGTACTATCATTCACTCCGGTGAATGAACGTCTAGCCACAATCCGCATCAAAGCGAGGTTCTTCAACATGGAAGAGAAGAGAGGACGATGTGACCAAAAATGCTTTTATGAGTGCTTAGAGCGCACTTATGAATGCTGCCCCCGCCACGATGTCAAAATCGTGCTTGGCGACTTTAACGCCAGGGTGGGTAAAGAAGGTATCTTTGGCACTACGGTCGGTACATTCAGCCTCCACGACGAAACATCCCCAAATGGGTTGAGGCTGATTGACTTCGCCCGAAAAGGGCCCGAAATATGGTTATCTGTAGTACTAGATTCCAGCATAAAAAGATTCATCAAGCTACCTGGCTGTCTCCGGATCGAAAAACTACCAACCAGCAAAGATGTTTTTTCACAACAGACCAAAGATGATTTTCTATGAGTGCTTGGAACAACTGGTACGACGAGGAAAGTGCCGTGTCGCAGCGGAGAGAAAACAGACTGCCTACCTCGCAACGTTACGATCGACCACAACACGTGCGGGATGGGAAAGATACCGAGAGTTGAAAAGGGAAGCGAAACGCATTTGTAGACAGAAAAAAAAGAGGCTGAAAAGCGTGAGTACGAAGAGCTTGATAAGCTGGCCGAAAAAATGCGGCGGCTTACAGAAGGTCTCAAGACCGGAGCATACTCTTGTAGAACCCCCAAAGGTGATCTAGTGACCGATGCCCAGAGCATACTTAAATTATGGAGGGAACACTTCTCCAGCCTGCTGAATGGCAGTGAGCGCACAATGCCAGGAGAACGCGAACCCGATTCCCCAATCGATGACGATGGAGCAGACGTTCCATTGCCCGACCATGAAGAAGTTCGAATAGCAATCGCCCGCCTCAAGAACAACAAAGCGGCAGGGGCCGACGGATTGCCGGCCGAGCTATTCAAACACGGCGGCGAAGAACTGATAAGGAGCATGCATCAGCATCTTTGTAAAATATGGTCGGACGAAAGCATGCCCAACGATTGGAATTTAAGTGTGCTATGCTCAATCCATAAAAAAGGAGACCCCACAATCTGCGCCAACTACCGTGGGATTAGCCTCCTCAACATCGCATATAAGGTTCTATCGAGCGTATTGTGTGAAAGATTAAAGCCCACCGTCAGCAAACTGATTGGACCTTATCAGTGTGGCTTCAGACCTGGAAAATCAACAACCGACCAGATATTCACCATGCGCCAAATCTTGGAAAAGACTCGTGAAAGAAAAATCGACACACACCACTTCTTCGTCGATTTCAAAGCTGCTTTCGACAGCACGAAAAGGAGCTGCCTTTATGCCGCGATGTCTGAATTTGGTATCCCCGCAAAACTAATATGGCTGTGTAAACTGACGTTGAGCAACACGATAAGCTCCGTCAGGATCGGGAGGGACCTCTCCGAGCCGTTCGATACCAAACGAGGTTTCAGACAAGTCGACTCCCTATCGTGCGAATTTTTCAACCTGCTTCTGGAGAAAATAGTTCGAGCTGCAGAACTAAATTGAGAAGGTACCATCTTCTATAAGAGTGTACAGCTGCTAGCGTATGCCGATGATATTGAGATCATCGGCCTCAACACCCACGCCGTTAGTTCTGCTTTCTCCAGGCTGGACAAGGACACACGAGGGCAAAACGAAATATCTCCTGTCATCAAACAAACAGTCGTCGCACTCGCGACTTGGCACTCACGTCGCTGTTGACAGTCATAACTTTGAAGTTGTAGATAATTTCGTCTATTTAGGAACCAGCATTAACATCACCAACAATGTCAGCCTGGAAATCCAACGCAGGATTGCTCTTGCCAACAGGTGCTACTTCAGAGTGAGTAGGCAATTGAAAAGTAAAATATAACCACTTTATATAAAGTATAAATGGAAATCGCTGACAGAAATAATAATCAAAATTAATCAATTTTATAACGAAAACTAAAATTTTGTTTGAATATGAGTGCATAATAACCAAAGAGTATAACCACTTTCACCACTTTATAACAAAAAGTTTATATATTTTTTTATTTTTATCGCAGAAAGGATTACTACGCGAAAGTACTTCAGTCACCCCTGGTATTCGCTCGGCCAGAGTTACTTTTTTAGAGCGCGGTCGAAGGCCGCCAACGCAGAAAGGAGTACTACGCGAAAGTACTTCAGTCACCCCGGGTATTCGCTCGACCAGGGTTTTTTTTTAAAGTGCGGCCGAAGGCCGCCAACGCATAAAGGAGTACTTCGCGAAAGTACTTCAGTCACATAAATTACGTATTACACATATGCATATGTAGAAAGTATTTTTTTATGGTTAATATAGAAAAAAGAATCACGCGATAAAACAACAAAGAAAAATTGTTAAAAATCCTACATGTTTACTGTTTAAGATGTGGCAAGGCTCGTTTTCCTCATAATTGTAAACAATCTAACCTTTTCAACGATGAGTGTGCTAAGTGATTTTTAAATTAATAAATTTAGGTAAAATATAGCAAAATAAAAGTGAAATGTAAGCTTATTTCAAAGCTTGGCACGATTCCGATTACTTTGGCGGAGGGGTAAAAAAAACCGAATTTCCGTATAAATGGGGTATGTACGGATAGGGGAGCTTCTCCAGAGGAGGAATATCCAAAAATAATGTAAAAATTACTAATATTTTTAAAAATATTCACGATTAAAAGTTCAAAAATTTGCACTAATAACACATGGTATTACTCTATGTTTCACTAAATTTTTTCACATTTTTTACTTTGTATATTTAAAAACACACTCTAAGCTTTGGGCACAATTCCGATTTCTTTGGCGCCGCGATTTGAAGGTACCGTTGGAAAGAGAAAGTCCTCCTGATTAAAAAATATATAGGGTTATAGGTACCGCAAACGCTTAGTTTACAACCTTAAAGTTCAAAAATTCGCAAAATTCGAACATTTCAAGAAGATATTTCTCCACGTTAACCCTGCTTTCATAACGTACGTCTGAGAGGCGCACGACCTCTTTTCATTTTGCTCTCCCTCCTACAACTGTTTTCACAACGCATGCATATTTGAATTTATCTCAGTCGTTACATAAAGCATTTCAGTGGTAGTTTTTGACTTTTCGTGGTAAGTTTTGTATATTCTGAGAAATTGTCAAGCCATACGTCTCCGAGACGTGTGTTTATGGTTTGTGCTATTTTTACAAATTTTGAGTGATTATTAGTTATTGTGTTTCTTATTCAAATTTAGTACATATAAGTATAAATAAAAGCAAAATGGAAAAAGATGGAATATTAGACGACGCGCTAATAGCTGCTTATCTAACAAATCAAGATGAATGTAGTTCAACAGAAAATGAAAGTGAAATAGGAGATGCTGTATTGGAAGATGATATTCAAAGCGACGCGGAAGATGAAGATCTTAATGTGCAGGAGAATTGCGAAAATATATTGCCAGACCCGGAACACGAAGAATCCAACAATAATAGTTCGTCTTTAGACAGCCGGATAGTAAGAGTACTTCAGCCAACATTAAGGAGCAAAAGTCAATATTGCTGGACTACCTCGAAGGGAATAAATGCCGGTAGAGCTCTATCGATGAATGTTGTTCGAACAATAAGAGGTCTCACAAGAGCATGTAAAGCATTATGTGATCCGATTTCGTCCTTCAATGCTTTTTTTACTGACGAAATAATATCAGAAATAGTGCAGTGGACGAATGCAGAGATATCTCTATCACGAACAACTAATTTGACTAGCAAGACGTTCGCAGATACTAATTGTCTTGAAATTCGTGCTCTTCTTGGCGTACTGACTTTGACCGCAGTTTTGAAGGACAATCACTTGTCAGCTAGTGAGTTATTCAATAATAAATTTTTTAATTAGTAGGCTGCGAACGGATGATAAGGCATTGAGACTTGCTCTGCGCCCCACCGATGCTTTTGTACCTGTCAGAAAGGTGTGGGATCTCTTAATAAAACAATGCAACGATAATTATACTCCAGGAAGCTACAATACAATCGACGAACAGCTGTTAGCTTTTCGTGGCCGTTGTCGTTTCAAAATGTATTTACCTAGTAAGCCGAATAAGTATGGCATAAAAATCGTTATGATTTGTGATAGCGCTACTAAATATATGTTCAATGCTATCCCATATTTGGCCAAAACAACAAGAACTTCAACGATGCCGTTAGATGAATACTACGTGAAAGAGTTAACCAGACCAATACATGGTACCTGTCGCAACATTACTTGCGATAATTGGTTTACCTCCGTACATCTAGCAAAGACCTTGCTAAAAGAGCCTTATAAGTTGACCATTGTTGGAACAATATGATCCAACAAGCGAGAAATACCGGAGCAAATGAAAAATTCGCGCTCAAGACCAGTTGGCACAACAATGTTTTGTTTTGATGGTCCTTTAACTTTAGCGTCATATAAATCTAAGCCATCAAAGATGGTATATTTGCTATCTTCCTGCAATGAACCAGGCACAATAAACCAAACTTCTGGAAAGCCGGACATTATATTACACTACAACCAGACAAAGGGAGGTGTCGACACATTCGACCAGATGTGTTCACTCATGTCGTGTTCCAGAAAAACGAATAGGTGGCCCATGGCTGTATTTTATGGCATGCTTAATATTTTGTTTATAAACTCGTATGTCATTTACTGCCATAATATGATTTCCACGGGCAAAAAGCCGTTGAATCGAAAGGAGTTTATGAAGGTACTCTCTATGTCATTATCAATGCCTTGGATGGAAAAAGACGGGAAATACTAACATTGTCCAAAAGTTTGCGATGCAGTATTGCAGCTACTATGCCTGCGGAAGCACCCAACCATGATAGCAATAGAAACGAAGAACCATCTTCTTCCAAAAAAAGAAAATATTGCGCGTTTTGTCCATCGAAAATTCGTCGTATGTCCAAAATGAAATGTTTTAAGTGTGAAAAATCCGTATGTAACGAGCACAAAATTTTAGTTTGTAACTCATGTACATAAATATTTAAAATGTGCAAAAATGCTACAAAACATGTTACCAGCTTTTTAAAGTCAATAAAAAACTAAAAGAAATAAAATTTATTTTAATATTTAAACAAACACTTAGTCCCATTCGGAGAAGACTGTCTTTTTAAGTAGGCGTTTTGAAACAAACGAAACTCGTCAAACAAGCAGAAAAAATAAATAGAGTAATTGAAAATATATTGAACTTTATTTAGTAAGTAAGAAACAACTAAATTATCTAAGTATAAAGTTTCGTGGTATCCAATGAAAGCCCAAAAGAAACGATACGTCTGCCAGACGTATCATTATGATTTAAAGGGTTAAAAATAACGTTATGAAGGCAGGGTTAAACCCACTTTATTCACATTTTTCTCTTCAAATTAATTAAATTACACTATAATCTTTTAAATAAATCCACATTTTACACTTTTAGCAGGTTTTTTATTTAAAAAATCTTTATTTTAAAAATTAAATTTTACGCTCGTTTGAACCTCATTTGTTTACCAAAAATTACGAAGAAATGGAGTGCTGCCATGTGATGACAAGGCATTCGCTGAAATCCCTCTTTTTCACAAAAATTCCTCTATTCATGCATATGGATATTTTCTTTTTTAAATTTATTAAGCAAATAAGTAATATTATATACATGTATTAGTAATATTATATAATAATATTATATATGTATACATATGTATAAGAATATTATATAATAATGTTACGTAATAAAGTGTAAGGTTACAGTACAGTACGAAAACTCAAATTTTGTTTCAATATGAGTGCATGATAACCGTAAAATATAACCACTTTATATCCAAAACTCATATCTTAAATATAATAATATATATATCGTCACCTAATATACAAACCAATGTATCATAAAAACTAAATTGAAATCGCTGACAGATATAATAACCAAAATGTTTAAATTTTATAACGAAAACTTAAATTTTGTTTGAATATTGGATATAAAGTGGTTATATTTTTTGGTTATCATGCATACATATTGAAACAAAATTTGAGTTTTGGATATAAAGTAGTTATATTAGTATTATTATATTTAAAATATGAGTTTGAGTGCATGATAACCAAAAAATATAACTACTTTATATCCAAAACTCAAATTTTGTTTCAATATGAGTGCATGTTAACCGTAAAATATAACCTTCTTCTTCTTCTTAATTGGCGCAGAAACCGCTTACCCGATTATAGCCGAGTTAACAACAGCGCGCCAGTCGTTTCTTCTTTTCGCTACGTGGCGCCAATTGGATATTCCAAGCGAAGCCAGGTCCTTCTCCACTTGGTCCTTCCAACGGAGTGGAGGTCTTCCTCTTCCTCTGCTTCCCCCGGTGGGTACTGCGTCGAACACTTGCAGAGCTGGAGCGTTTTCTTCCATCCGGACAACATGACCTAGCCAGCGTAGCCGCTGTCTTTTAATTCGCTGAACTATGTCAATGTCGTCGTATATCTCGTACAGCTCATCGTTCCATCGAATGCGATATTCGCCGTGGCTAATGCGCAAAGGACCATAAATCTTTCGCAGAATTTTTCTCTCGAAAACTCATAACGTCGACTCATCGGTTGGAGGATGGAGTCATGTGTAGAAGTTCACGCAAGTGAGGAAAGTTATCTGATCGCCATTCACTTGGGAGTGGCCAGAAACGATTCTTTTACACATGGCTCAAGCAGCTCACTACTTCCGATCTTTGACCAAGTATCCTCTGGGTAGCCTAAGAACATCCGTTCGAAGGCGAAACATTCCCTACATAGGGTTGTGCGCTGGGTTTGGGACCCGCCACGTAAAAAAACACCCCCAGTGAATAAGTATAACCAGCCTCGGATGAGACACCCCCCTTTTGATGACGACCATGGCAAACGAAATAAGGACTACGAATTGAGGGCATGCACATGGAATGTCCGGTCCCTTAATTGGGAAGGTGCCGCTGCCCAGCTGGTTGATGTCCTCGTAAGAACAAAGGCTGACATCACCGCCGTCCAAGAGATGCGATGGACGGGACAAAAACAGAGACGAGTAGGTTCTTGTGACATTTACTACAGTGGCCATATAAAGGAGCGCAAGTTTGGTGTAGGATTCGTGGTGGGAGAGAGACTCCGTCGCCGAGTACTATCATTCACTCCGGTGAATGAACGTCTAGCCACAATCCGCATCTAAGCGAGGTTTTTCAACATATCGCTGATTTGCGCCCACGCCCCGATGGAAGAGAAGGACGATGTGACCAAAAATGCCTTTTATGAGTGCTTAGAGCGCACTTATGAAGGCTGCCCCCGCCACGATGTCAAAATCGTGCTTGGCGACTTTAACGCCAGGGTGGGCAAAAAAGGTATCTGTGGCACTACGGTCGGTACATTCAGCCTCCACGACGAAACATCCCCAAATGGGTTGAGGCTGATCGACTTCGCCGGGGCCCGAAATATGGTTATCTGTAGTACTAGATTCCAGCATAAAAAGATTCATCAAGCTACCTGGCTGTCTCCGGATCGAAAAACTACCAACCAGATCGATCATGTTGTGATAGACGAAAGACACGTCTCCAGTGTTTTAGATGTGCGTGCGCTCCGAGGTCCTAACATCGACTCGGATCACTATCTTGTTGCAGCTAAGTTTCGCACCCGCCTCTGTGCAGCAAAAAACACACGCCACCAAACACAAGGAAGGTTCGACGTCGAGAAGCTGCAATCACAACAGACAGCCGAATGCGAACGATTTTCTACTCGGCTTGCACTCCTGCTCTCTGAGAGCACTCGTCAACAACTCGGTATAAGGGAACTGTGGGACGGCATTTCAAACTGCTTACGTACAGCTGCAACCGAAACCTTTGGTTTTCGGAAAGTGCAAACGAACAGCTGGTACGACGAGGAGTGCCGTGTCGCAGCGGAGAGAAAACAGACTGCCTACCTCGCAACGTTACGATCGACCACTACATGTGCGGGATGGGATAGATACCGAGAGTTGAAGAGGGAAGCGAGACGCATTTGTAGACAGAAGAAGAAAGAGGTCGAAATGCGTGAGTACGAAGAGCTTGATAAGCTGGCCGACAGGGGTAATGCTCGAAAATTCTACGAAAAAATGCGGCGGCTTACAGAAGGTTTCAAGATCGGAGCATACTCTTGTAGAACCCCCAAAGGTGATCTAGTGACCGATGCCCAGAGCATACTTAAATTATGGAGGGAACACTTCTCCAGCCTGCTGAATGGCAGTGAACGCACAATGCCAGGAGAAGGCGAACCCGATTCCCCAATCGATGACGATGGAGCAGACGTTCCATTGCCCGACCATGAAGAAGTTCGAATAGCAATCGCCCGCCTCAAGAACAACAAAGCGGCAGGGGCCGACGGATTGCCGGCCGAGCTATTCAAACACGGCGGCGAAGAACTGATAAGGAGCATGCATCAGCTTCTTTGTAAAATATGGTCGGACGAAAGCATGCCCAACGATTGGAATTTAAGTGTGCTATGCCAAATCCATAAAAAAGGAGACCCCACAATCTGCGCCAACTACCGTGGGATTAGCCTCCTCAACATCGCATATAAGGTTCTATCGAGCGTATTCTGTGAAAGATTAAAGCCCACCGTCAACAAACTGATTGGACCTTATCAGTGTGGCTTCAGACCTGGAAAATCAACAACCGACCAGATATTCACCATGCGCCAAATCTTGGAAAAGACCCGTGAAAGGAGAATCGACACACACCACCTCTTCGTCGATTTCAAAGCTGCTTTCGACAGCACGAAAAGGAGCTGCCTTTATGCCGTGATGTCTGAATTTAGTATCCCCGCAAAACTAATACGGCTGTGTAAACTGACGTTGAGTAACACCAAAAGCTCCGTCAGGATCGGGAGGACCTCTCCGAGCCGTTCGATACCAAACGAGGTTTCAGACAAGGCGATTCCCTATCGTGCGACTTTTTCAACCTGCTTTTGGAGAAAATAGTTCGAGCCGCAGAACTAAATAGAGAAGGTACCATCTTCTATAAGAGTGTACAGCTGCTGGCGTATGCCGATGATATTGATATCATCGGCCTCAACACCCGCGCCGTTAGTTCTGCTTTCTCCAGGCTGGACAAGGAAGCACAGAAAATGGGTCTGGCAGTGAACGAGGGCAAGACGAAATATCTCCTGTCATCAAATAAACAGTCGTCGCACTCGCGACTTGGCACTCACGTCACTGTTGACAGTCATAACTTTGAAGTCGTAGATAATTTCGTCTATCTTTGAACCAGCGTAAACACCACCAACAATGTCAGCCTAGAAATCCAACGCAGGATAACTCTTGCCAACAGGTGCTACTTCGGACTGAGTAGGCAATTGAGAAGCAAAGTCCTCTCTCGACAAACAAAAACCAAACTCTATAAGTCACTCATAATTCCCGTCCTGCTGTATGGTGCAGAGCCTTGGACGATGTCAACAACGGATAAGTCGACGTTGCGAGCTTTCGAGAGACAAGTTCTGCGAAAGATTTATGGTCCTTTGCGCGTTAGCCACGGCGAATACCGCATTCGATGGAACGATGAGCTGTACGAGATATACGACGACATCGACATAGTTCAGCGAATTAAAAGACAGCGGCTACGCTGGCTAGGTCATGTTGTCCGGATGGACGAAAACACTCCAGCTCTGAAAATATTCGACGCAGTACCCGCCGGGGGAAGCAGAGGAAGAGGAAGACCTCCACTCCGTTGGAAAGACCAAGTGGAGAAGGACCTGGCTTCGCTTGGAATATCCAATTGGCGCCATGTAGCGAAAAGAAGAAACGACTGGCACGCTGTTGTTAACTCGGCTATAATCGCGTAAGCGGTTTCTACGCCAATTAAGAAGTTAGTTCTGCTTTCTCCAGCCTGGACAAAGAAGCACAGAAAATGGGTCTGGTAGTGAACGAGGGCAAAACGAAATATCTCCTGTCATCAAACAAACAGTCGTTGCACTCGCGACTTGGCTCTCACGTCACTGTTGGCAGTCATAACTTTGAAGTCGTAGATAATTTCGTCTATCTTGGAACCAGCGTAAACACCACCAACAACGTCAGCCTAGAAATCCAACGCAGGATAACTCTTGCCAACAGGTGCTACTTCGGACTGAGTAGCTAATTGAGAAGCAAAGTCCTCTCTCGACGAACAAAAACCAAACTCTATAAGTCACTCATAATTCCCGTCCTGCTATATGGTGCAGAGGCATGGACGATGTCAACAACGGTTGAGTCGACGTTGCGAGTTTTCGAGAGAAAAGTTCTGCGAAAGATTTATGGTCCTTTGCGCTTTGACTCGATGGAACGATGAGCTGTACAAGTTATGTATATGACGACATTGACATAGTTCAGTGAATTAAGAAACCTCCAGCTCTGAGAATATTCGACGCAGTACCCGCCGGGGAAGCAGAGGAAGAGGAAGACCTCCACTCCGTTGGAAGGACCAAGTGGAGAAGGACCTGGCTTCGCTTGGAATATCCAATTGGCGCCACGTAGCGAAAAGAAGAAACGACTGGCGCGCTGTTGTTAACTCGGCTATAATCGCGTATCGCCAATTAAGAAGAAGAAGAAAAATAAAAATCACAAAAAACTTAATAATAAGCCTACAAAACGAATGCAAAAATTCTCATTTTAAAATCAATGATCAAGGCAAATATGCAAATACGGCCGTCGACATCTAAACATTTTGACAATTATAAGGTAATTCAGACTGACAGACAAATATATAAATTCTGACTCATAAATAAAAACGAAGGGACGTGATACATTTTGTGTGTAACACACAAGAACTTTATGAAGTTACCTTACAACAACGTACACATTTTCTTCGATTTGTTTTTTTTAAGTGAGGTAGACTAGGTAAATAATATTTTCGACAAAACAATGCAAATTTAAGATTTAGGAATTTTAATAATCGAAAAAATATTTGAATGTGTAATAAACGCATTCTGAATGTTTAAATTTTTAAACATAACACGGCAACACACACATTTGGCTACGTTAAACTACTAACGTATTAGTAAGCTACCTATACCAAGTGCCTAATTAGCAGAGCCGATATTTGCATATGCATTTTGCTTATTTCAACAATTTGGCTACGTTAAACTACTAACGTATTAGTAAGCAACCTATACCAAGTGCCTAATTAGCAGAGCCGATATTTGCAAATGCATTTTGCTTATTTCAACAATTTTGCATAATAACGCATATTCTTACATTTTGTTCGAAAACAAAAGAGAAATTTTTATTTTGTTTACACGTTTGTATAATTCAGTTGATACATAAATTTTTTGGCAGCCATGTAATTTTTGCAAATACATCTGGCAACGTGTTTAACCTTAAATATCGATGAGCTGATTATCAACAAATTTTACGTACCATGGTATTTAATTTACAATGCCGAAGAAAACGAAATCGTTGCTAATCTGCATATTTTATAATTGTTCTGTTACGGCTACAAAAGTATATATTGTGGAGCCACACCTTGCAACGGTAAAACATACATACATATATAGGCTACAGAGAAGCGATAACCCTCAGAAGCACAACAGCAGATGTACAAACCATTGCCGGTGGCTAATTCAATAATACCTGAGTCAAACGCACTTATCAATAACGAACACCGGAACTCGAAACACGTACCAAGAAGGGAATAAAGGATCCATAATTGACATTATGTTTGCAAATTATTCGCTCAGCAGGCACATTAAGTGGGCGGTGTCCAATATATACATAAACATTGAAACACTTCCCGAAAGCGAAGATGGAAGCAACAGGAGGTTGACTCAGACCTGTTTGTACTAGTCTGGAGTGCATCAAAGAGATTTTTCATGCTGAGAAAGCTTTGTCACTCAGCTAGACGGCGTCTACAGCGCAAGCAGGATTAAACGAACGAAAATCATCTTAGAGGAGAATTTAAAAGCCACAAGAAGCTCCGGAAATCGGCAAACATTGACCCTTGGAGAATTGCTTACAAAATCTATATGTCGAGATTGTCGAAGTCGTCGAAACATTATTGTCGAAACACCACCAGACTTCCTTTGCCAAGCGACGAAACGAAGCTGCAGAGTCACCTCCTTTAGTCACGGAAGAAGAGATATTGGCCACAGCAAAGAAAATCAAAAACACCAAAGCCTCTGGATTGGATGGCATTCCCAACAGAGCCCTGAAGGAAGTTATAAGCTTAAAACTTCAACTATTCGCTAAAATTGCCAACGCTTGTATAAAGGAAGGGATGTTCACCGACTCGTGGAAAGTACAGCGTTTGGTTCTGCTCCCAACATTACAGAAACCACCTGAAGAACCTTCATCGTATCGATCTCTGTGTACCTACACAACGGGTAAAGTGTACGAAAATATAGAAATAAACCGTTTGGAGTTAGCAATCCAATCGGATTATCAGAGAGACAATACGGCTTTATAAAAAAGAGATCCACTATTGACGCACTACGAGAAATCGTCGATACTGCGAAATGTCCAGTAAGTGCCAAAAGATGGAAAGGTAGCACAAAAAAGTGCTGCGCGCTGATTACACTGAATTCAAGAATGCGATCCACACGGCAAACATAATCAAAGCCATTGGTTGGAAAGGTAGCACAAAAAAGTACTGCGCGCTGATTACACTGAATGTCATGAATGCGTTCCACACGGCAAACATAATCAAAGCCATTGGTTGGCTGTGAGTCTGGAACTGGCAGAGCAAAAAACTGAAGTTTTACTCATAAGCACCGGGAAGGTAGAAGAACAAATAGAGCTCACCATAGGGGAGTGCGAGATTACCTCACAGCCGCAGCTGAAGTATCAGGGTGTTATAGTGGGTATACAAATTAGCAACTGGAGGTCCTAAATTTAATAAAAGGAATAACTCACCGTTTGGCCAAAGTGTGGTTAACAAAGGCGGCTACATCGGTAGCATTGGCAGCATCAACAGCTGCAACATAGAATAAAAGACTTTTTGTACGTTCATGTAAAACACTCGTCAATGCTCGGAAAATAAAGTTTACAACCAGTCGTTGCTCTGAGCCCGTTGTGTCATCTACAGATATCCAAATATAATTTTTCGCACGTAATTCTGCTACAACCTTGATTCATAGGAAATTTGAGAGTATATTTCGAAAAAAAAAGATTTGACACTTGGATTGTTTACCTTTTTTAACGGTATATTCGTTCCGAGGAACGTTTCACAAATATCTTTGTATGTGCCTTTTTGAGGCTGCCTTTCTGTCAGGAGAGTTTGTGCTGGTGATTTCTTTTTTTGTAGTAGAGAGAAGCACAGAAAGCCAGTGTGCGGAAATTTAATCCGCTAAACCTTACCTACTCTCAACTCAAGACGCTGCAACAGAACTACCGGCTAAGTATTGCTTCGCGGGTGGGATAAGACACCTAATCTGTTGAAAAAGTCTCAGTTTTGTCATTATGGATGCTAACGCTTTGCTGACATCTTTGCAGTCAGTCAGTCGAGAGTCGGAGTCAGTCAGAGTGGGGTAACTTCTAGTTTTTTTATTGTATTTGAAAATCAAGGGCTATAAAATAATACATGTTCAGAGTCTTCTGCACACATACTCTGTAGTCGTCGGACAATTCATGCTTGTCATTTTGAAATCTGAAAAGGTAGCTTCTAAAGCACCCATGTCCAATAAGTATCTGGGTCAGATAGAATTCTCTGTCTTTGTTGATACTGTTTTCGGCGCTGAAAGCTGATATAAACGCTCGAGTTCATCTCCCTAGGTGTCAATGGGCGACATACTAACTAATACCTCAGCAGCGTCCATTAATATAGTCCGGAAAGCACTTATTACTCGAATTACAGAAAGCCTATGCACTGCAATTGCAATTTTTTGTTTAGCATACTGGAGGTATTCAGTGTAACAAAGTCGTACTAATAGTTACGGATGTGTATATATTTGGTTAATGATTCCTAGTTGCTTCGTAAAATTATGCATTTCACTTGTCTTTCGCATGGATTACAAAGACTAGCAGACCTTGTGCGAACACAGTTTTCTTCTGTTAACAGTTTCAATTCAAATATGAAAAACGTACTTTTAATGGTAAAGTGTTTATGAAACCTTTTAGAACATTTAGTTTCATTTAATTTTTGAGGGCGCAATAAATTTCACCGCATTCTGCCTTATGTACCTCTACCGCCAAGATTACGTACGTGAATAAAAGCTGGTGCTTATTATTCTGATTACTTCAATGAGCTGAAAAAAGTGGTATATTCATTTATTAGCTTCAATGCGATTGTTTAAGTCACACTGTTTAATTACAGACTTCGCTTATATAAAGCGGAACTTTTCTAGCCTTACAAATGTTACTGTTAGACTCGAAACCCGAGGTTTAGAAATAAAAGAATTCGTCTTGTCGAGGAAGTACAAATCTACCTATCTACACTAGAAAATAAATCATACTTTAATAAGCCTAATGCTTAAGGAAATAAATGATGTTTTGCAACAAAGCATAGAAGCAACAGATTCATACGTAAAGAAAACTTTATCCAACGGTACTGACTCTATTTCCACACTGCCCCGTGTCATATGCAGATATCGAACGAAATTTTTCCGCTTATGCAAGCATTTTAACTGAAAAACTAAAATCTTTTATATTTGACAATTTAAATATCATTCAATACTTGATTGAATTCCTAATTACCTTCAGGAAGAACAAATATACGTTGTAAAATGTATATGTGATTTATTTAAAGCTCTAGTAAATCAAAGTAAGGAAGAGCTAAGTTCGGGTGCATCCGAACATTTTATACTCTTGCAACTTGCAATAATCAAAGCCAGGGAAATAATTTGAGGTGCAAAACCCATCACAAAGAGTAACGTCAGCCAGATGTTCGAAAATCCTAATATTCGTTATATAGGGGAGAGGCCAAGTTTTCGCTCAAATTTATCTATTTTTGGCACAAAGATACACTATTATGAATAAAACACGCTCTCTTATTTTCATTGGGATAACTCACACATAGGCCGATATATGCAGCACAAGGTAGGTAGGTAGGAGTGCAGCCCTATCGGGCTCAATTAGCACTTGATGTGCCATTTTGATACACTATTCGTAGAACCTCCTCTATCTGTTATTACATTTCACCTTCCCTCTCAAACCATTTTGAGGTTTCGATGAAACTCCTTAGGAGGACCGCCTGGCTATCCGTAAATATAGTTGCTTTATGTATATTACCGTGGTTTTCTAATAGAACTTCGCAGGCTTTTTCTATGCCTAGTACTTCTGCTTGGAAGATGCTAGCCGAGTTCGGTAGATGTATAGAGAGAGATATGCCTAGATCAGCGGAGAATACCCCCGTGCATACTCCGCAGTCCATTTTGGACCCGTCGGTATAGACTGAAGTGGTATCTTCCTCTACTATTGAGCCTCTTCTCCATTCTCGTCTAGATGGTATCCTCACCTGGAAGTGTCTATTGAAATCCAGCTTTGGGAGAATGTAGTCTGATTTATTAATGGTGAGCTTGTTTAGGATTACACTTTGTCCGTAGTTCTGCTGATTCCCACCTCCCAATTCTTTTATTCTTATCGCCGCAATAGCTGCTGTTTTGTGAATAAAAATGTCCATTGGTAGTTGATGCAGGATCACATTGAGCCCATCAGTCGGACATGACCTGATTGCACCCGTAACACCCGCATATGCTGCTCTTTGCATTCCATTTGATTTTCTAATGTTGTATTGTTTGTTTAGCGCTGGCCACCATATCAGAGCTCCATATGTAAGTATAGGTCTTATGACAGCCGTATACATCCAAATGATTATACTTGGTTTGAGGCCCCAATTCTTGTTGACGATTTTCTTACAAGTATAGTAGGCCATGTATGCTTTGTTTATTATTTTTTCTATATTTATTTTCCAGGACAGTTTGGTGTCAATCTCCACCCCCAAGTATTTAGCTGTGGGTGATAGAGTGAGTGTTGTACCGTTTTGTACCGGAATTTGAAACTGAGGTATTAGGATTTAGGATTACACTTTGTCCGTAGTTCTGCTGATTCCCTCCTCCCAATTCTTTTATTCTTATCGCCGCAATAGCTGCTGTTTTGTGAATAAAAATGTCCATTGGTAGTTGATGCAGGATCACATTGAGCCCATCAGTCGGACATGACCTGATTGCACCCGTAACACCCGCATATGCTGCTCTTTGCATTCCATTTGATTTTCTAATGTTGTATTGTTTGTTTAGCGCTGGCCACCATATCAGAGCTCCATATGTAAGTATAGGTCTTATGACAGCCGTATACATCCAAATGATTATACTTGGTTTGAGGCCCCAACTCTTGTTGACGATTTTCTTACAAGTATAGTAGGCCATGTATGCTTTGTTTATTATTTTTTCTATATTTATTTTCCAGGACAGTTTGGTGTCAATCTCCACCCCCAAGTATTTAGCTGTGGGTGATAGAGTGAGTGTTGTACCGTTTTGTACCGGAATTTGAAACTGAGGTATTTTGGTTCTGCTTGTGAATATCATCAGTTCTGTTTTGTTCGGGTTAACTCCTAGACCATTGTTTTTAGCCCATAGGCTTAACCTACGAAGTGCTCTTTCCATAATCTCGCTGACTGTTGAAGGAAACATACCTGATACCAACACTATATCGTCTGCATACGCTACTGCTTTCACTCCTCCACCGTTTAGTTGGAGTAGTATTTCGTTCAGCGCTGCAACCCATAGAAGCGGAGAGAGGACCCCCCTTGAGGCGTCCCTCTACTCACATAGCTTGTTTGTGTTGCAGCGCCGTTTGAAGCTATAATCTTCCTATTCTAAAGATTCGATAGTATCCATCTGCACACAGTGTCGTCTATGCCACCATGCGCCAGAGAATTAATTATCGCATTTACTTCCATGTTGTTGAAGGCGCCCTCTAAGTCTAGAAATGCAGCCATGGTGAATTGTTTGTGGTGTAGTGATTTTTCAATCACACTTATCACCTCGTGAAGGGCGGTTTCGGTTGATCGGCCCTTTATGTACGCATGTTGGGACTTCGATGACTTCTCCGCCATTATTGTTCTTACGTGTAGATCTATTAGCCTTTCTAGTACCTTCAGCATAAAGGAGGTAAGGCTTATAGGTCTAAAATCCTTGGCATTCTCGTGTGTTCTTCTGCCTGGTTTTGGAAGGAACACAACTGTACTTCTTTTCCAACTTCTTGGGATGTAAGATAGTTGAACGCTAGCTTTATATATATTTTCAAGCCTTAGAACCATTGGTTCTAACAGTTTTTGCAGCATTATGGGCATAATCCCGTCAGGACCTGCCGCTTTAAATGGTGCAAAACTATTTATGGCATATTTGATTTTTCTTTTGTCTACTATTTGGCTTCGATAGTTATGCAGCACAAAGTCACACTGAAGTTCGAAAATTAAGTATGTGGAGGCTAAGCGCAGTATTGGTCCGATTCAACTCATTTTCGACAAAACGTACCATTATAAGAGAATGATTATCCCTTAAATTAAGTTATATATATAACACATTGACCGACATTTTCGATCAAAAGTCAACTATTTGTTTTTTATTGGGTTTAGACAATTTTTGGTCATAAGGTGGGACATACTCAGGCGCGGATCCAGAGCAGAATTTTGGGGGGAGGGGAACTAAAAAATGTTGTACTTGCAACTCAAAGTTCTTTTCTTCGCAGAATGTGACTTATGATGAAAATAATGTGTCGTTTTGAATTTAAAAGTTTTTTCCACCACCCAACTACCCCCTCCCCTCGGGGATCCGCTCCTGGACATACTATGTACATTCTTCGCACAAGTTATGCTTCTTGATTTGTGTACTGGAAACTGAACGAATCAAGTGGAACTTAAAATTGTGTTATAAAGGAAGAAGGCGTGGTTCTAGTCCGATTTCGCCCATTTTTACAATGTCACATGAGAATGTAAGAAAGCCACCTACAAAAATTTGCTGAAATCAGTTTGTTGAGTCCAAATAAAGGGGATTTTACCAAAAAGTGGGCGGTGCCACGCCAATCATTCAATTTTCACACCAGCTCCCATAAAGTTCTCTCATACCATCTTTGTGGCAAAATTTCATGTCTCTGGCATATTTAGTTATTGATTTATTGTTTGTTATAAAATTTGTAATCATCAATATTGGTTCTTGTACCTTAAGTGGTTTAGGAGATATGGACAGGGATTTAGAGGGTGGGCCACGCCCACTTTTCAAAAAATTTGTGCTCAAAAGCTACGGGAATCCTCTATACCAAATTACAGCTTAACATCTTAATTTAGTCCTTAGTAACGGCACTTTATATGTTTTCGGTTAATGGCGATTTGTGGGCGTGGTAGTGGTCTGAATCCGCTCATCTACGAACTCTTATTTTTTTGTACTAAGAAATCCGCATACCAAGTTTCATCAAGATATCTAAATTTTTACTCAAGTTACAGCTTTCAAGGACGGACGGACAGATAGACAGTCATCCGGATTTTCTCGTCATCCTCATCATTTATGTATATATTACCCTACATTTATCTCGCTTAGTTTTAGGTGATACGTAATAGGTTGTCAAAAAAGTCTTGCGGTATTTTCGCTAGTTTGTGCTGAAAGCGCGTAGTTCTAGTTTTATTCGTCGCATCGGGTCATGCTATACCTTTTTGGAAAGCTCATTTCACGCGCTAACCCGTGTTTGATTGATTGTCGTTTCCTTTAAGTCGTTCATTAGTTATAGCGTCGCAAACATGGAGCAAAATAAAGAGAAAATGCGGCATATTTTACAGTACTACTACGATAAAGGTAAAAATGCATCTCAAGCCGCCAATAAAATTTGTGCAGTTTATGGACCCGATACAGTTTCCATTTCCACCGCACAAAGATGGTTTCAACGTTTTCGGAAGGCCTGTCGTCGAAAATTGCGATAAAATCGCTGAATCGGTCGAAAGAGACCGGCATAGTAGCAGCCGTAGCATCGGTCAAGAGCTGGGCATGAGTCATCAAAAATTCATTTCAATTTCAATAAAAATAACAAAAAAAATTCAATAAAAATACCGCAAGACTTTTTTGACCACCTATTACAACCGTTAGGTGAAAAAAAACTAGTATACTCTATAGCAACAGGTTGCAAGAATATTAAAAAGGCTAATTGACGCAGAGAAGTTTTAATTTTATTAAAAAAATGGCTAATTGCCACAAATCAGTATTAATTAAAATAATTCAGTCTGGAAGTCTGTTTTGTCTGCATCCACTTTCCCTTTTTAGCGCCAGCACTGTGCGAATCGCATACATTATCCTCCGTTACCGTTAAAGTTTCCTCGAAGGTATTTTGGAGCGACGATTGCAGAATATTTAGTGGTGAATTGATTGAATGACGTTCGCCATATACCGTTCGTTAAAAATGTCCATATAGTAGCGTTGCGGTCGGGTTGGTTATTCCGCTGTTTGACGCGTTTATAGGTGGTCAATAATTTCAGAAACTTTCGAACAATCTGTTCCTTTGTTTGAACTTTCTGCATCTCTCGAAGAACTTGGCTTCACAGAAATTACTTCTTTTTTCTCTTTTTTTCTCCTTCCATGTCCAGCCGGACTCTCACTAGCACCTTCAAAGTACTTGTTGCAACTTCCTCGTTGTCAAATCTATTGAATAAAAGAAAGGACACAATTTGTTTTAAATACAAATCACACAAATTTATAAAAAATCACTACTTATAACGACATACTAGCCGGTATCTTTTTGATTATAATTATAAACGTTATAATAGATAAAATCAAATTAACTGTAAATAACCGAATCGATCTAATTAAATTTTACGCCAACACGAACTGCAACCAATATTTCATTGATGCGAGTTTTGCGTAACAGCTGTGACAGATCAGCCTTTTTGAGTTTTCGATTTTACTGCAGATGCCAGATTTTCGTTTTTCGAACAGGTTACATTAAGTATACTCAAACCTTTACTGGCGTAGACACCGCTTACGCGATTATAGCCGAGTTAACATCAGCGCACCAGTCGTTCCTTCTTTCGCAAGGTGGTGGTGTTTACGTCCATATGTACGACATAACCTAGCCAGCGCAGCCGCTGCCTTCGTTCCATCGAATGCGATATTCGCCGTGGCCAACGCGAAATGATAATAAATCTTTCGCAGAAAATTTCTCTCGAAAACTCCTAAGGCCGACTCATCAGATGGTGTCATCGTCCATGCCCCACCATGTTTGCTGCGCAGTTTGCATTACCCTAAAATCCCAAATTTCAATTAGAATGCTTATTTAAAATAATGAAGCAATATCAAAAATATTATTTACGTTTTCAAGGTAAGGATCTTATTATATTTCGTGAATAGAAATCATTTGTTTTTCCAACCTTTTTGTTTTTAATAAAAAAAACCATTATATTATTTATTATAGTTTTTTTATTAGGGAAAAATTGTGTGAAATTATACTAAATTCAACCCGGTTTTACTTTTGTTTCATCTAAATTTGAGAAAGATTTTTAAATCAAGATCTTTAGTATTTACCAAATAGCTTAAATTATGCAATTATATATTTATAAAAGAGAAAGAGGGACGTAAATTACAAAGATGACTTATGTAATATTGTTCTATTATATTGCCATTCAATCTCTCCATGAGGTGTCATGAAATACTCCATAAAATTTCCACGGACATTTATCGTGTTTTCTTCTGACTTACCAAAAACACTGATGGAAGCAATCCATTTTCCACCAACTCCGTTCGCCTAATACCAGGATCAGTAACGCCATTTATATTATTGTTGAATGGTGCCAGGTTGATCGTCTATCTGTTCCGGCAGCTCCAGCATCCCCCTACGAATGTTTGATAGGCAGGAGTACCAAAGATTGCGTCACCATATGAGAGCTCCTTTGGACCGTAGAGGTTCCTTGTCGGTCACTAGGTTGGAGTAACGGGGTATTGCGCAAAGTGGGTGCATCTTGCACAGCCGTTGAGGTATTGGCCGCATTGGTGCGTTGGCAGCATGGAGCCACATAACGAGTGGACCACTCCCTATGAGTATGATAGCTAGAGCAGTTCTGACGATGGCTTCAACCACTGCGTGTTTTGCATCTAATTGAAATGTAGTTATGGTGAAGCCTTGTTGAGTAAACGCAGCAGAAATTTCCTCCGGGTCTGGGTTGAACTCAATACCAGTGCGAATCAGGTGAATACGGTGCAACCCTACTGCTAGGTGTTGCTCTAATGATGACAATGTTAACATGTTATATACCGATCCAAGCGAGGTTAGATCGTCGAAATGACAATCCTTGGCCGGATAAAATCCGGGTCAATTCCGGTATCGTTGAACAGGCTGTCATGGAAATCGATCGCAATGCGCTAGTTAACAAACAGTTAGTTTGTTTTGAGTAAAAGATATTATTTTTGGGCAGTGCATTTATTTTCGTGTTGCCTGTTTTATTGATATTTCTTTACTGCTTACTTTTTACAATCTTACAGCTATTTATACTTTTGTTACACTTATCTATCTCTTATCGCATTTTGTCTGCTGCACTTTGGATTCGGGAATTTTCATGTTTGTTTAGGTTAAATGCGATATTTATTTAGGCTATTTTCGGCGTCGCTAACTCCCCTACTTCTTAAAATAGAGCGCCCTAGCTACTTTGTTGCTAATTGCTGTTGTTCTAAACGGTTCATTTCGATCTCAAATAACTCAGCGACCAGATATAGGCATATTACTCTCAGAATGCTCATAATCTGTCAAGATGTGACCGGTTTCTAAGAATTGGAGTGGAGCGTTATTATCATGGATTGTTTCACATTGTGCTGATTTATCGTTTAATATTTTGATAGTACAATTATCAGAGGGTTCTAATTTACAAATAAAATTACTGAAAAAATTCTTACATTTTGAAGCTCTTTGATAATTATTGCATTTTGCTATCTTAGGATCTAAATTAATTTTACCATGCTTTTGTGATGAAGGATATACATTAAATAATCTACATTAAGTTTCGAGTATTGGGTATTTGTAAATTGTAATTATAGCCTGTTCTAGGTAACAAATACATATGTATATCAGAATATTCCAATATATTAATTAGTGGAAGATCCAACTCCTCGTGGTTTATTAATTCATGCACATCGTTCGAATTAAGTTTGCCAGAGTAAAAATTTTTCGTTTTTTGCAAAAATAAAAGTACTTGTTACTGTTAAAAATTAATTATAAATCTCTGCTATGATTAAGTTCTCATTTATTGCTTTCGGATCGAGAGTTTCAATTATTCTGTACATGCCTTTACTCTAATGTTATCTTTATGAATAATCCGTCCTTTATCGGTCGTCACTGTCATACCGTTGTCTTTTTTTTACAATATATTTCGCGTATTTCCTTACGTTTTTATAACGCCTGTGCGTTTTCGAAAATATCACGTCTCCTTGATTATAGGCCAGATGATGTCGATTGCGATTATGATGTCGCAAAACTCTTTCCTGGCCGTTCTTGGATGTCGGGATAACCCCTTTGATTAAAAAATACGTGATCGGGTTCCTCGCTGGTTACGAAATGAAAGCTTTTGTTGTACTGCCGAACAGCTTCAAAAATTTGATCTTCCGGCGCTGAATTATTCTGATCAGCCAAAACTTTCGCGAGTTCAATAATTGTACTGTGTGTACGCTCAAGTTGTCCATTTGTAGTAGAATGGAACGCTGGCGCTTTGGTGTGCGTTATTTTTAGTCGTTAATAAATTTATTGTGCACAGATGCTGGTAAATGTTAAGTCGTTATCAATGATTAAAAATTTTGCTATTGGGTATGTTTGTGAAAGTATCTCGTCGACGTATTTGTATGTATCTTTTCTTGAAGGTATTTGTCTAAAGTGGCAAAATTTTGAGTATTTGTCGGTTGAGCTAATGTATACGGGCCATTCCATCAATTGGCGACATGGTTTTGTACCCGTATTCCGATCAAACAAAACGTTACCATTTCTTTTACTTTTTAACGACCTGAAAATTGAGTGCAAAAAATTTTGAAGTTATATGATTTTATGTAAAAAACTCTCAGCTTTCTGATAAAAATATTTTCAAAATCAAAAAAAAAAAATTCAAAATACAAAAACAAGGGTTTTGTGCTTTTCCAGCAACTTTTTTTGAAAATTTTCCATTCGATTCCTCGTTCAATTTTACATAAGAATCAATGTACAGATTAAGACAGTCTTTGCCAAAGTCTGTACTGTGAGAGTTCACTTTTGACTCTGGTTTTCTTTATTAAAATTTCTTCCCTCAATACATTTCTTAATTCTAATTTCTTAACTATGTATATATGTATATGTGTGTATGCTTAGTGTGCATACACATTTGTAAATATGTATTATATTTTTATTGCATTTTTCAGATACCAACGCATTGATATTTTATAGTTTTTTAGATTAGTGCATCTAACGCACTTATACACATACGTACACACGCTTGATACTTTCTTATCTGTTGCTTGTGTGCATTAATATTTCGAGTATGTATATTTTGTATTTTAATATTAGTATTATGTATACTCTAATTTATGAGTTTTCTTTTATGTGCAATGATTTTCACATTTTTATGAGCAAGTCTCATATTACATTTTTGTTGCTTACCATTGCACTTGACATTTAGTGGACTGTATATACTTTTTATTTAATTTATTGTTTACATGTATATTTTTATGTATTAATGTAGTTGTGTCAAAAATATAATTTTGTATATATAATTATATCTTAAGGTTACAAAACTTTCATGTTCATATCTTTATGAACATTCTGCCAGGGGCCAAAGTTGTATCTTAACTTTACTTGTATATTATGTTTTATTATTAATATTTTTTAATTATGTCTAACTGGAAGTTCAAATGGAACAGTCACAGTTCTCGTTACACATTTGGATCTTATATATAAAATAGTAATGATTAATGCTATTATCAAAACTAATGTTAGCGAAACGTGACCACTTACGTGATGAAAATTTATACCTTTTAATTTTATATTTTCTGTTTTGAGGAGTTCTATTTGTTGTTTAAGATGTACGATATCTTTGGTATTGTTTATTAATGTTGAATCAAAAGGTTTTATTTGTAGTTCTGGAATATCTTCAATATCTTTAACCCAAGAAGAGGATAGCAATTCTTTTTTAATTTCAGATTGTATGTGATGAGATGCTGTTACAGTTACTCCTTCATGCCGGACTGTGCATCCTTCTCTTATTATCATAACGCCTTGACTAGGGATTTCTATATGCATTTGTTGATTATTATCACATTCTAGATATATCATTGCTTTGCTAAATAATTTGTAAAGCCACCGATTTTGAGAAGATAATTTTATCCAAACGTTTTCATTTGTAGAAGGTTTGAAATCACATGCTTCATTTTCTAATTGTTTTAAAGCTGCTACTTCACATGAATTATCCGTCGCTGATTTCCAAGCTAAATTTCCAGGACATTGGTAATGATTCTCTGAGTTAGTAGAACATTTATCTAGATCTACTTGGTTTATAAGTGAATATTGATTCAAATCAAACTTGTATATTAAATATTCTGCCTTTATTTCTGGAATAATCATATTCCCTTTGTAATTTATTGGAAGTGGATTTAATTTATATACGTTTGACGGTTCATACGATATTAAGGGAATTTCTAGGTTTATGACTACCCGTGAATCAACAATTAAACCTTTAGCAGTCATCGATTTATAAATTTCTTTTAATTTGTTACCCGATTGTCTTCCAGGTAGTATTAATTTGTGTGGTAGTTTGTTTCTAATAAATTCAATTTCTTTATTAAGTTGCGAAGGCTTTAATAGTTTTGGATTTATGCGACCATGATTTATGTCAATTAGAAGATTAATTATTGAAGTTTGGATTTCTTCACATTCGTCCATAACTATTCCTATTGAAATGGTTAATATTTGAAACATCAAGGTCATTCGTTCAGCATTTTGATCTTTTATTAGTTCGTTATAAAATTTATTTAGTTGTTGACTCATTTTCTCAAAATTACGGTTAACTTCATCTGTTGTCTTTTTTAATATATGTATGGTAGAATCAACTACCGATGTCTGCCTTTTAAACAATTTTGCTATATCTTTTTGGTTGTCGAAAATATTTCTAATATTTGATTCCATATTTTCTCGGTCATCAGCATCCATAATTCCGAATAATATATGGTAAATTGAACCAACGAATTCGAATGGTGCTCGCTTTTTTCTATTTTGTTTTTTCATAAACAATTCATTATTTGCTTTAAGACTATTATATTTGTCATTTAAAGTTGCAGTAATCATTATGCAGGCATCTTCGTAATAGGTCAATATTTTGCATTGATTTTCAAGTCTGTTAATAAATTCTTGTATTTTATGCATCCGATCATAATAAGTACCTAATTCGTAATAGACTATTAAATTCCATTTTGAATTTATTATGTCCATTTTACTAATCGGTTCCAAATATATTGCTGTATTATTTTTTAGTTTAGTCACTGAAGCTCCTGATTTAGATGTATTATTAATGTATAGTGACTTAGTTTGTGTTGCTAGCATGAGTATCGTTAAGAACCACATCATCAATTTGCTTGATTTACTCGGTCGTTCTGAGGTTGCAGTATTTTTTGTTATTCTCGAAGTCAGCAAACTTGTCACATGATTTGCTTCCTCTGCTCTACTGCTGTTTGTTACCTCCAGTGGGCATAATTTGTAAACGGGCCGTTTAAGTATGCCATTTTGTAATTTTAGAGTTACAACTCTTATATTTCCATCCTTTCCCGGATGAGTTTCAATAATTTTTCCTAATGGCCATTTGGCTGGATGAGTTTCTTCATCTTTAATAATAACTATTTGTCCTTGTACGAGATTAGCTTGTTTGGTTTTCCATGCGTTGTTGCAACATTACAACATATTCGCTTTCCCATCGTTTCCAAAAGTCTTTTTTAAGTTTTTGTATTAATTTCCATCTATCTAATGAACCTATTTGGTTATCATTAATTGCTTCAGGACAATCTATTATTGGACATCCTATTAAAAAATGGCCAGGCGTTAAAACGTCTATATCGCTTTCACTATCTATCGCACATAAAGGTCGTGAATTCAGTATTGCTTCAATCTGTGATAGCAAAGTAATCATTTCTTCAAATGTCAATTTAGTTTCGCCTATCACTCTTTTTAAATGATATTTCACCGACTTCACTCCTGCCTCCCAAATTCCTCCGAAGTGAGGAGCTGCCGGGGGCCCGAAATGCCATTGAATTTTATCTGCTTCTAATATGGGAGCTACGGCTGAATTATTTTTTATTGCCATTTTAAAATCTCGGTCTAATCTTCTACAAGCTCCGACAAAATTTGTTCCATTGTCCGAATATATATGTTGACTTTTACCTCTTCTAGCAAAAAATCTTTTCAAAGCAGCTAGGAACGCTTCGGTTGTTAAATCACTTACTGCTTCTAAATGAATAGCTTTTGTTGCCATACAAACAAATACAGCTATATATCCTCTAAATGTTTTTTGTCCTCGTCCTTTTGAACATTTCATATGAATCGGTCCTGCATAGTCTATACCAACGTGTATAAATGGAATTGAAATAGATACTCGGAATTCTGGAAGATTTCCCATTAATTGTTTTGCTACTTCTTTGCGGTAACGTACGCATCTACTACAAGTTCGAATTGTCTTTTTAATAGAATTCCTCAATCCAACAATCCAGTAATTCCTTCTAATCATTGATTCCATTAACTTGTTTCCTCCATGTAAAGTTATTTTATGAATATTTTCAATTATCAATGATGACAAATGTGACTTATTTAATATTATTGGGTGCTTTTGATTAAATTGAAGATTTGAATTACCCAATCTACCTCACGAAGGATTCCCTTATTATCCAAAATTGGATTTAAGCTTGCAATGCTACTTTTATGATTAATTTCTTTTTTTATTTCTAAACTCTGAATTTCCTCTCTAAATTGTAATTTTTGCTGATATCTTATTAACATTTCTTCAGCTTCCTTCATTTCAGATTTAACTAAGTATTCAGGGCATTTTTTCCCTCTTATTCTTTTTACAAATCGCAAAATATAAGCTACTACCCTTATTAATTTGCTTAAACTAGAATATTTAAGTGTTACCTTATCCAAGAAATGTAATTCCCCTGAGGTTGTCACATACGTTGCATCGATTTGAATAATCTTCTTTATTGGCCAATGATGTTCCTCTTCTCGCAACCATTTTGGTCCCTTCCACCATAGATCGTGTTCTATTAGTTTGTTCGCCAGTACCCCTCTGGTTGCTACATCAGCTGGATTGTCCTTTGTTCCAACGTGTTGCCATGTCGCATTGGAAACAAGTAATTTGATTTCTTCTATTCGTGTTCTAATAAATCTGTCTTTACTTTGGCAATTATTTATCCATGCTAACGTTATAGTTGAATCGCTCCAAGCAAATATTTTCATTTCTCTGTTGATGACTGTTTTTATCCTTTGCAGCAATTTAGCAAGTAGGTGAGCCGCGCATAGTTCCAGTTTTGGTAACGTTTTCTTATTTTTAATTGGATTCACTTTAGTTTTACCAGCAACAATTGTTATAACTGATCCAACTTTAGTATATACAACTGCTGCATAAGCTTTCTCTGAAGCATCTGCGAATCCATGTAGTTCAAATTTAAAGTTGTTTTTAGTTTCAAACCATCTAGGAATTTTTATTCGTTTTATCTCTGGTATATGCTGCATAAACTCTTGCCATTCTTTTGTTAAATTCTCGTCAAGTAACTCGTCCCAGTTGAGTTTCATCAACCAAAGTTTCTGTATAAATAACTTTGCTATAACGGTTGTTGGTGAAAGCCATCCCATTGGGTCGAAAATTCGCACTAAATCAGACAAAGCTTGTCTTTTTGTAACCAGCTTTTGCGTTGAAAGATTCGTATTAAATCCAAACATGTCTTTGGTAGGATCCCATTGAATACCCAATGTCTTTATTGTTTCGTCTTCTGCTATTTTTATTACTTCATTCGCGTTATTTACCGGAATTGTTGCTATGATTTCACTGTTGTTTGACATCCACTTCCTTAAGTGAAATCCATATTTTTGTAGTTGTTTCGATATTTCATACTGAATGGCCTTACATTCATCTATTGAATCTGCTCCTGTCATTAAATCGTCCATGTAGAAGTCGTTTTTAATGATGTTTGAAAGCAAATAGTTGTGGGGCTCGCATAGTTTGGCAATTTCTTGTAAAGTTCTCGTTGCCAAAAAAGGAGCTGATGCTGTCCCATATGTAACTGTTTGTAGTTTGTATTCTTCTATCGGCTCTCCTTTTGTTTCTCTCCACAATATACGTTGGTAATCTTGATCACTATCTGTTATTTTAATTTGTCGAAACATCTTTTCAATATCACTAGTTAATACATATTGCCAAAGTCTCCATTTGATTATAATGTCAAATATATCTCTTTGAAGTCTCGGTCCTATGAAGAGGATGTCATTTAAACTACTTCCATTTGTAGTTTTTGCAGACGCATCGAAAACTACTCGTAGTTTAGTCGTTCTACTGTCTTCTCGAATCACTGCTTGAAGTGGCAAATAGTATTTTCCGCATTTATTTTCACTTACTTTTTCCATGTGGCCCATTTCTGAATATTCTTTCATAAATTGCACATATTGTTGTTTTAACTCGTTATTTGTAGCGAACCTTTTCTCAAGATTAAGAAACCTCGCCATAGCTTGTTTGCGAGAATCGCCTAATTCTTTTTTTTTTTTTAAAGGTAGATTGACGACAAATCGATTATTTCCATTTCTTACTGTTGTTTTTTCAAAAATTCTTAGGCATTCATCATCATCTGCTGTATCTGCTGGAGTTGTAGTGTCTTCTATTTCCCAAAACTTCTCCAATGTTGTAGTAACCGCTGCTAAAATTGTATTGACAATATCCAGCCCAATTTCGTAGCTTGACCTAGTATTCGATCCTTTTTAAATATACCTTCTTCTAGTATGTCGGCATATATGTCACTTCCAATGACAATATCGATTCGATCTGATTTATTGAAATTGGGATCAGCTAAAGTGTAGTTTTTCAATTGTTCTATATCCCATTTAAACGTTTTGTCTGGTTGAGCACTCGCTAATTTCGGCAAAATTAGTGCTTCATTTTAATGTTGATTTTAAATTTGGACACTCCCACTGTGGTATTTCCTAAACCTTGTAGTTCAGTTACTTCTCTTCTTCTTGGTAAATGAAGTATTTGAGATGCTTCTTCGGAAATAGTAGTTTTTTTGGATCCTTGATCGATTAGAGCTCGCAATGTCACATACTCTCCATTTGCTGCCTTCACCCTTATCTGTACTGTTGCTAGGAGTATCGCCATTTACGAATGTTTCGTCATCATTGTGGAAGATGTTTTTGTGACATTTTCTTCACTTCCTCCTTTTCCTTTTTGGAATTCATTGAAGTGCAATAAATTATGATGATTTCTTTCATACTTATTGCACTTCTTTTTATTATTACATTTTCCTTCATATACGTGATCAAGGCAAATGTAGCATAACTTGTTGTTTGTTATGAATCTTCTTCGATTCATCGTAGTCAATGTCTGAAACTTTCTGCATTCACCAATTTGATGCCCAGGAACCTTGCAGTATACACAATTATTTTGTGCCGCTGTATAAAATGTAGGTGTTCGCTGTGGCTGCTTTTGATTGTTCCATTTAGTTGGTTTTCTGTCGCGTATTGCTTCTAGAGCTTGATATTGCTGTTCCAGAAAACTGAAGACGTCATCTAGGCTTTGTATATTCCTACTTTTTTTTACGTTTTGCTCGTATAAACGTAGACTTTCTTTGTCTAGTTTTCGAACCACTATCCGAGCTATGATGGCTTGTTCGTCATTTAAATTTAGATTTAGCCCTTTTAAAGCATTTGTGGCGTAGATTCTATTTGCCACATGCTGCTCACTGCTGAAACACCTTCGGCAGTACTTTGAATTCTTAAATTCTGAATAGAATTCTCCATTGTTTGCATTACATGCTCGAAGTAGTTCTTCGCAATGTATTCCTCAGCTTCTTGACTCTTCTTAGCCATTATTTTATTATGATTTGCAGTAAACTCTTTCATAACAGTCTGAATATGATCCATATATTCCAGACATGAAACCTTTCCTATTTTTCCGCTCAGGATTTTCTGCTCCTCCAACGCAGCTAGATCTCCCAACTCCTTCTGTCGTGTTAGCAAATTCTTCATATTTGCTTCTTTATAGATGGTTTTGTATATATATATACATATATATATTTTTGCACTGTTCTTGTTATAGCCACAAGGACGCTTTTAACAATTTTTTTTTTTTAACTTTTACTAAAAGTAATTTTTATAAATGCGGGTAGTCTATGCTATTCCGGCTTACATTTATTTTTACTTGGCTAAGTAATGCTCTTTTTCTTTTAAGAGGCTTCTAGTACTTGCACTTGCTCGATTCTTTTTCAAAAAGAGGCTCGAAGGACCAAATGTACAAATTAAGACAGTCTTTGCTTAAGTCTGTACTGTGAGAGTTCACTTTTGACTCTGGTTTTCTTTATTAAAATTTCTTCCCTCAATACATTTCTTAATTCTAATTTCTTAACTATGTATATATGTATATGTGTGTATGCTTAGTGTGCATACACATGTGTAAATATGTATTATATTTTTATTGCATTTTTCAGATACCAACGCATTGATATTTTATAGTTTTTTAGATTAGTGCATCTAACGCACTTATACACATACGTACACACACTTGATACTTTCTTATCTGTTGCTTGTGTGCATTAATATTTCGAGTATGTATATTTTGTATTTTAATATTAGTATTATGTATACTCTAATTTATGAGTTTTCTTTTATGTGCAATGATTTTCACATTTTTATGAGCAAGTCTCATATTACAATTTTGTTGCTTACCATTGCACTTGACATTTAGTGGACTGTATATACTTTTTATTTAATTTATTGTTTACATGTATATTTTTATGTATTAATGTAGTTGTGTCAAAAATATAATTTTGTATATATCTATAATTCTATCTTAAGGTTACAAAACTTTCATGTTCATATCTTTATGAACAATCAATGTTCAAAAATATGGGACTCTGATCCCATGAACACCAAAAAAAAAAATTTTCGTTACAGACACACATGCTTTTTCCTCCCTGACAAGTATAAGTAACTTTAGGAGTTAATAGCATGCGCCATATAGCGACAACTTTGCATTTTTTTATTTTAAATTGGTGGAAATGTACAAAAAACTGTTTTTTTGGATTTTGAAAATATTTTTATCAGTAAGCTGAGAGTTTTTTACATAAAATCGTATAACTTCAAAATTTTTTGCACTCAATTTTCAGGTCGTTAAAAAATAAAATAGCAATTTTTTTGTTTGATCGGAATACGGGTATAAAACCATGTCGCCAATTGGCCCATATGTTATCGCTCATATAGAATAAATCTCGCCTACTTTGTTTGGTATTGGTGCTGAACCTGTTGGTTGTTTATTTGGTTTGCGTTCATATTTGTTTGTGAGGCGGCTTTCACAGTGTACTTCTTTTTACAGGCGTCACATATGTTTGGTCAGTAGTATCTGAGCGAGATTTCCTGTGCGTTATTTTTGTAGTTTCTGTGAGCACGTCTGTGTGTGCTTTGTACGATTTGTTTTTGTTGTTCGGTTTCGGTGATGTCGTCCACCAATTTTTGCACAAGTACAATCGATACAGTTGAAAATGTGTCGATACTGTAATTTTCGACGTAAAATAACATTTGCTCGTCTATTTGCAGAGCATTAATTAACTTTGGCCTAATTACATTTTTTAATGTCCAATAGCTCAGTTTTAATGTTAAAGAAAAGTGTACGCCTACGGTTAGAAAAAATATTTTGCGAAGATACTTGGCTGGGGTTTACATTTGATTGTTTTATGATGACTTTATTTTTAAAACAATTTAATGGCTCCTTTACACGTTTGATATTTTGCATAGGAGAGTTTTGTACTGAATGTTAGGAATTATCAGAATTAGATGTGTTATTAATTTGTTGGCGGAAAAGTGCATCAGCAACATTGTTCTGGTGTCCAGGTTTCTAACTGATTTTAGCGCCGTGTTCTTCGATGCAATTTTTCCATATTTTTAATTTTGTATCTATTGGGTTTTTTCTGATATGCCGAAAATTAAAGATTGATGATCGGTGAATAAAGTTAAATCTGCTACGCCCTATAAGTAATTTCGAAGTTTCTGTAAGGCCCACACAATTGCGAGTAACTCTTTCTCATTTGTAAAGTAATTCTGTTCGGTTTGGCTGAGTATTCGTGAAATAAATGATATAGGTTTTTTATTCTGTGATAATACAGCTCCTATTGCAAAATTGCTAGCGTCTGTGGTTAATTCAAAGGGCTTGCTTAAATTTGGTTGGAAGAGTTCAACCTGAGCTTGAAGTTCTTCTTTTTTTCGAATGGTGCTATTGGAGGTTCATCTGTGATTTTAATTTTTGCGCTTTAATTCTTTGAAATGCCACCGTTGTCTCCTCTGAGAAACGTGGTAAGTGGTTGAACAATGGCTGCAAAATTTCTTATGAATTTTCGATAATAACTTGAATTTTCATTAAAAATCTTCATATAAATACATATGTGCTCGATATGCTCTTCGGGAGAAGAAGAGTAAATGAGAACATCATCTATAGAGACGTACGCTAAAATGCCTATATATGGCCTCAAGATATCATCGATACATCTTTGAAAAATTGACGGAGCAGTTTTCAGTCCGAAAGGCATGCGAAGAAATTCATACTTGGCTCTATTTACACCAAATGCTGTTTTCTCTCTATCAGATTCTTTAATAAGAATCTGATGAAATCCAGATTCCAAATCTAAAGTTGTAAATATTTTTGCATTACCAAGATTTTGTATTGTCATAGCTACATCAGGTATGGGGTATATGTCTGTAATAGTTTGAACGATTAGCTTTTGAAAGTCTACAACCATTCTGCGTTTAGGTTTCCCTTGTTCAACGGTACCTTTTTAGCAACTGTCCAAATGGGTGAATTGTATGGACTTTTACTCTGTTCGATAATTTTATTTTCTAAAAGTATATTTATTTCTTTGTTAATAAAATCATTATCAGATATAGGGTACGGATATTGGTTTGTCAGATAGGATCTTCGGATTTTGTTCTAATTGTGGCTTGTACAGTGGTAGTAAATGATAATATTGAGTTACTACCTTCATTTTATTGCATTATTTTTTCAATTTCAGATCTATATTTTTCATTGCTTACTGTATAAAAAAAGGCTGCTTGTTTCTTAATCGTCAGTTACGTATTCAGGTGCAAGCGATTACACCTTGTATTTTCTGCTGTATGTTGAAATTACGAGATGAAGGATTACGTTCTCTTTTTTGAGGGTATCCGCGAAATGGATTATTTGGATGTAGTCCTTGTATTTAACGGTTATAGCTGTTTTGTTGTGGTGTAGAATGGTTCCTATTGTAATTTGCGGATCTCGTGTATTGCTGTAATGAATCCACGTTCTCTGGTTGGTGCTGTTGCCTGGGGGCAGTTTGATTGTATTGCACCTGCACGTTAGGTCTGTACCTTTGTGGTTCCTTGTGATATCTTCTGGTTGGGTGCTGGCACTGCGATGTATTACATTGTCTGTGCTGATTGTATTGCGGAAAGTCGAATTGTGAGTTTACATTATCGTGGTATATCGTACTTGCATAGCGTAAGCGGTTCTAAGTCCTTCGGATTGTGGCTATAGAGGGTGCCGCTGGTATATTTGCTGTTCAGACCAAGAATGAATGTTCTTACAGCTTCCTGGTTCGCATATTCTTTCATAGCTGATGGATTTCCTGAGTTATCCATTTCCACTTTCTGACTTCACAGTGGAACTTTGCCAGAGTCCCTCCTGGTTTTATTAATTTCATTCCTTCATAATCGAGGCGGTTTATTATGGAATAAAAATTGAATTTAGTGTTGTGGTTTATTAAAATATCGGCCGCCTCTCCTTGGATTGAGGAATGTACAATCGAGAGTGCCGTATAGTACGTGGGTGTAGTAGCGTAATTATTGATGTTCTCCATGTGTGTTCAGGCACGTTTTCTCCATGACCTATAATGGTTCATATCGCCTGTAAAGACTGGTAAGATTTTGAATATTTCTAGGTCTGTTTGTGATTCGTCTATGATGTTTGGTGTACAGTTCTGGTGTTGGTTGGTAACTGTGACATTAAGTTTTGCGTAGGTTTCGAACGAATTCAATCTCTGTTGTGTTTCAATGAGCATTGTGGTCAGAGCAGCGATTTGTGCTCTCATGTTTACGATTTCTTGCATTGTCATTTCGTAATTTATATATAATGATAAACGTGATAAAATAAATCTTTCTTGTCGCCTTTTCCGTGAATACAGCGTGTTGTGATGTCCGATGGTATAACGCAGCTTGAATATTTTATCTATATATCAAAACTTATCAGTAATTGTTTGTCAGATTTCTCAGGAAAAAATTTTTTCTTTGTTGTATTTTAAGCACCTTTTTTAAAGATCTAGTGCTGGAAGTCTTTCTTCCCGTGGAATTTTTCCTATCCTTTTCTTCAATGGATAGGGATGGCTTAAGGACCGGTTTCAGCCTCCAGTTAACAAACAGTTAGTTTGTTTTGAGTAAAAGATATTTTTGGACACTGCACTTATTTTCGTGTTGCCTGTGTTGTTAATATTTCTTTACTGCATACTTTTTATAATTTTACAGCAATTTATGATTATGAGAAAGATTGCTTACTTGTTAAACTAATGTAGTTTCATGTTTATTTAGGTTAAGTGCGATATTTATTTGGACTATTTTCGGTGTCGCTAACTCGATCGTACCCGACGGCTGTCGCAGAGGTCATAATGGAACTCACATCTCTCTATCTAATAATCAATCAAACAGCTACACACATTATTCTTCAAAAGATAGCAGAAGAGTATGTCAGAAGGAAAGTAATGTCGCCCTAGAAGATGAAGACCTTATGTGATAAAACACGCCTTTCTTTTTCCGAGGCATTACCTAAAGGGTAAATTTGCACAAGGCAGGAAGGAAGTAACTCGACGCATGGAACAGCACTATGTGATTCAGTGATGGCTCGAAAACGTCGGAAGCGATTGGTGTAGGCGTCACAGAATCGCGTACCAAATTTTGCATACCTATGCGGTGAGTTTTACATAAATTTTATGTAGTTATACTCCATAAGCAATAAGTAAAAGTCAAATATCTCTTATTTTGTAAGCGAAAATTAAATAGCAAAAGTTTATTTTTTGAAGAAAAAATTAAAATTTCGCCAATTACCTTGATCAGTAACGCCCCTCATGTTGTTGCTGCTGTAGCAGCTGAAAACTTTCCTGAAGTAATTTCGACGAATGGTGCCGAGTTGACAGTCCTTGCCCGGATAAAAACCAGGTTCTTACCGTTTTGCTAAGACTGTCGTGGGAACGGATGCCATTTGTGTTTTTCTTTACGCCAGGCAATAGTATATACATATACAGACTTGAGTATTAGAAAGTAATTATGTACTATACAAATCATGAGTACAATAACTTTCGCATGTTCGAGGAGTAATGACCATTGGTGTTCTGAGAATCCAAATAGTGTTGAGCCCTGGTATCCAATAGTTCCATCCGTGAACGTATCACTCGTCACGTAAAAGTCTGTATTTCGTATTATGACATACGTGATCGTAACGCTTCTATCGTAATCGTTCGTTCGTTCGAAATGTGATTCGAATGCAAAATGCCAATCGTAATAGACAAAATTATGAAAATGAGAGTAAATTTGTTTTAAATTTTACTTGTTTTTGAAGCTATTGCATACCTTCTATCGCGGGCCTTGAGCGCGGAGACCGAATTCAAAAATTCCGTAACAAAAAAAACCTCACGCTCCACGACACATGCAAATGAACATATATTATTTCTTTGGCACATTTGTCTGTATGTTTACGAAAGCAAATGCGAGCCATATACATATGTATATACATTCATAATAACAAGTGTCGCACGCTTCTTTCGCATCTCCGTTGTCACGGTCAATCAATTTTTTGTTGGTGACATATTCACATGTGGACGCATATGTATGTATTAGGCCGGGTCGATTTGTGGGGAGGCAAAAAAATCGCCCATTGCTCTATGAAAATCATATTCTAGGGATCAAAATAAGAAACTTTGCCGAAGGAACCATACCTCTGGGTAGGGGCAAATTTTGAAATAGAATTGAAATTACCTCTTCATTTTTATTACCTCTGAAAATGAGGAGAACTAAAGCAATAACCACTATGGTATTTCAAAAAAAATAATAAGTGAAGTGACCATTCCAAATCAAAAACTTTACAATGAATCCACCATCCTCTACACCGCGAGATGAAGCAACTACATCAACAACTATCGAAAACCCAATGAGTCATATACCCAAGCATGATGTTACTGTTTTTGGTGTGTCTACTGATTTGACTGATCTTAATTTACCAACCCATCTGGATATCTTGAGATATTATTTTTACTTAAGCGAACGTGCTAAAACAGAACAAAAAAAGTTTTCCCATAAATCATTCACTATTCAAGTACAAGATAAGTTGATTGGAATTTGGGAAAAACTTGGTATGGAAATAATGCTGAAAAAAAGTGTATGTAATAAATTGAATAAATTGCTTGACAAGTATCAAGAGCAAATCAAGAGAAGAAACAACACCCAACAATTTACAGAGTATGTAAAATCTCTGGAAACAATTTTTTACATTGGAACATGTAAATGCGATTTGAAGGCAGCTCCATGTGCATGCGGCTGGGTTCCCGAACGCCTCAAAGAGTTCATGCACGATCAACATAATCAGAGAAGACTAACAATGAATGCATTTATGATGGAAACTGAAGAGCAAGGAGCAACGTCTATGTCATCAATGCCAACATACCAAGATCCCGATGATTCAACATACGCACCGCCACCGGTTCAAGAAGATATGGATAGAAGCACAAGTTCACAATACACAGAGAGATACGATTGTTTTAACTTTGCCTTGGTATGTGACAGATTTGGTGTGCTTGACAGAGTAGCATCAGCATTGGGAACCGCTCTTTTGCAAGATTTAAAAATTAAAGATAAGCATGGGAAACCTCTCATCATGGATAAATCGAAAGTTCGCAGAGAAAAAGAGAAATGCAGACAATATGTGCTTCGCAAACGGTAACCAATTTGTTAGCGTTTTTATTCGATGGCAGAAAAAATGATACTTCAACGATAGATAAAATTGATGAAAAGTATCATACTAGGATGGTAAGACAACCTCATCTTGTTATTTTGAGAGAACCCAATTCTGAATTGATTGGTTACGTAAGACTGGAACATGAAACCGCTGAATACAAAACAACCAAATGAAATGGTTTTTTCAACGATAAAATATATCACTGGATACATTAATTGGAATATGCACTGACGGTGAGCCAACAAACACTGGCCCACACAGTGGAATTATACGACGATTCGAATTGCTGTTAAAAAGACCATTACATTGGTTTGTTTGCCTTCTACACTTCAACGAACTTCCGTTTCGGCATTTGTTTGAAGCTTTTGATAAATCAACCAGCACTGGACCAAGATCGGCAACCGGAAAACTGAGCCGTCAAATCGAAACTTGTGAAACTCTTCCGGTAAGTTATTGCTATCACTCATTTATAATAATTGTCAACCATTTTTAATTATTTTATTATTATATATTTTTAGGTGGTGGACGGCTTCCAGAAAATTGAGTTGCAAAATATGCCGCCTGCTCTAGAAAAAAAGAATTTTCCACCGATTCGAAGTACTTATACGACATGGCCCATGCAATTTCTAGCGGCGTGGTTTCGGTGGATCTGGCTAACATCAAACCAGGGAAAATTGTACATTCTCGGTGGCTCACCAAGGCCGCTAGATTATTGCGATTATATGTGACAACGGAAAATCCAGATGCAAATTTAAGGATTCTGGTTGAATTTATAATTAAATGTTATGTGCCAATGTACTTCAATATCAAGTATTACAGCTCTGTCGTGTACGGCAGTGCATTATTTTTCAAGTTCATTGGTTGGTCACGATTTCTAGAACCTCGTTTACGCAAAATTGTCAATTAAGTAATTAAAGATAGTTCATATTATGCGCATTTGGAAAATATCTTGTTATCAATGTTGTTTGATGATAGGAAAGAAAAGCGCGACTGTGCCATCAAGAAAATTGTACGCTATCGAACCGATGTTGACAAGTCAATGGAACTTAGAATTTATAAAAAACCAGATATAAACTTTAATTGCACAAGTTATACGGAAATGATGAATTTGAATGATATAAATATCGTATTTGAACCACCATTCACGCGAAACATTCCGTACGATACATTGAAAGAATATTTAAATCAAGATGATCCACCGTTTAATGATCCAAAAATTCCATCACACATACAAGGAACGGAACGACATGTTCAATTCCTAGCTAGCGTTTCCAAACGGGTTATACCGGAAAATGTAGAGGCTGTTATGGCAACGAAATTAGAGAGCCGTGCGAAATTGCCCAGACTTGAAAGTAAAAAAGACTTCAAACAATAATTTTTTTTAGTTTCTTTTCTATAACTCATTTAAATTAATTTTTTCATTTACATATGTTCTGACTAAATAAAATTCTTAAGAGAAAAGATAGATATTATTATAAATAAATAAATAAAAATGAAGAAAAAACATAGCCATTTAGCTGATTTTTTCATGTAAAGGCCAAAAATGGTGATTTTTTGAAATGATTGTATGGGGAACCCCCCAGGGGAGTTCCAAGGCGTGTGCCACTGGCATGGTTGGATCGGCCGTCCAAAGTTAGTGGGGGTCGGTCAAACATTTGGACTCGATTGGAGCACTCTAAATGGGTCAAAGTGGGATTTTTCAAAATTTGCCCCTACCCAAAAGTTCGACCCAATTTGGGGCACATCAAAATTCGTTTTAGAGGTATGGTTCCTTCGGCAAAGTATGTTATTTTGATCCCTAGAATATGATTTTCATAGAGCAATGGGGGATTTTTAAATCGACCCGCCCTAGTATGTATGCATGCTTGTGCATTATTTGTTCGGAAGTGTATACAAATATATGTATGTGCATATAAGTATATATGAATGTATGAACAAGCAGATTAATGCGCGCACATGTAATATGTATAAGTGATAAAATCATGATTTGATTTTCTGAACGCGCACAAGCGTATACATATGAGCAAATAATAAGATTAATATGATAGCCGATATAAGTATGTATGTATTTATTATTGTTGTGATAAATTCAATTTCTATTACTACTACTAGTATAGTATATTATGTAAAATCAAATAAAATTATTAAATATATCAAGTCGTCTGAATCAATTTGTATGGCTATACATTTCACAATATCTTTAATTAATTAGATTTTTTCGTCATGCATTTACTAAAATATTTATATTATATTATGTATATTTGTATACATATCAAATATGATTATTTTTTACAAAATATTAACCAATATGGAAATGCAACTATGTACTACGAAAGAAAGAACACGAATGCAAAAACGTCACAGCGAACTGCTACAATAAGAACACAAAGCGAGTTGCATACATTGTCGCCCCCAAAAATTGAAGCATAAAAATATCACAATGCTGTTGTTGGGAGTATCATAAGGAGCATGCATACATATATTTATGACTCTTCATATTCTTGGGTATGTGAGACAGAGAACACAATAAAAAATGTCTCTATGTTATCTGTGTGAGAGGTATGTTTTGTACACATTTTTCGCTGTCAAAAGTGAAACAAAATATAAACAAGCAAAACGAAATACATACATACGTATATTTCTGTCTCTTCATATTCTCTGCTTTGGCATATATGCCAAGTCATCATATGCCGTAAATACATACATATATTTATTTCTCTTCATATTCTCGGTTACGGGGCATCTCGACAGGATTAAATATATGTCTTGCTAACTGTAAAATCTATTGCTATTGCCATTGCCAAATCTATATGTGGGCATTTGTTATCATAAGATTATCATTTGCGCAAAGGCGTAAGGTAGGTAGGTTCGAGCTGATGTAGCGCATGCGTTGAGCTCTTGAAAAATTTATTTTATCACATTGCGAAATGCCGTCGGGTAGGTAGCTGATGTAACGCATGTTTTGAGCTCTTAAACTGTTTAAATCTTTTATGAGGAAAAGCATTACGATCCTTTTTTTTACAAACGTATTTATGGGAAAAATAAGAATTCATATTTTTGGACTATTTAAAATGAGCAATGATACTTTGATTTTTGCTAGTATAAGTTTATTAAATTTAAGATTTCACTTATTCCCAACCCAATTTGCATAATTTTGGCATTTCAATAATGACTTTCAACTGCCAAAGTCTAAATAGTCATAAATACGATTTACAAGCTTCAGTTACGAGACAAACAAATGTGTTACTTCTTACCGAAACTTGCATTACGTATGATAATCCGATTGAAATACCTAATTTTAATTGTATTGTTCAGTTCAAACGAGATACTGTTTCAAAAGGTGGGGTAGCTATTTGCTTAATGAAAATAATATTACTAATATTATAACTCCGAATATTGAAATCAATATTGCACGCGTTAGCGATGTTGATGTTGACTTACAAATGGCCTACAAATAGTTATGGTAGCAATTTACATTTCTCCGAATCCAAAATTGGACGAGGTAGAGCATTTTATTCATCGCACTTTACTGGAGTACACTGAAGAAGGGTCGGAAATACTTGGTACAAATGGTAATAAATTTCCACTTATCTTGGCTGGCGATTTCAACATTAACTTCGCTGATAAAAAATCAGAGCGGTTGACAACTTTTCTATCAAAAACATTGAATTTGAAAATGAATAATGATCCACAAGAGTCCACAAAAAAAATATGGGACCACCATTGACGAGGTATTTTATAGGTATTTAGAGGATATTAAGTCGCAAACTTATGTTTCTTATTTTAGTTATCATAAACCTATAGTTTCAATGATAAATATTCCTGAATAACCAACAGCTACTGTAAGATAATAAAACCCACATGTATTGTAAAGTAATAAAAATATTTTAAACAATATTAACTTATTATTTATTTAATAATAGAAAAATTTGTTTTCTTATCGGTCACCACGCTCTAAAAGTGTAACTTGAATTAATATCAAAGAAAAAGAAATAATGCATGAATAAAATAAATAAATAATTATAATTACATAAGTTGATACAAAATGCTATGCAATAGCTTTACCGCGGCGTTCCCCGAGTGAAATTTGAGTAATAATGAACAAAAACAATAAACCAATGAATGGAATATCGCATTAAAAATATAAAAAAAAAATGAATTTATATGAACAAAATTTTTGTATTTCAGTTTACATTAAAAAAAATATTTACTCAGCTAAAGGCATATACATTTTCAAATAAAATTTATTAAAGAATACTTTATTTGTTCTCTTATGGCTACCCCGGTGTCTATTTCTTTAGTGTGATCAGAATCGCAATTTTGAGGGTCATAACGTATTTTAAATTTTATGCAGATGTTACGAAATGCCGCACAAACGTTACCCAATCTTCCACTTTTGTGGGATGATATCTTCTTCTCTTACCATATCCTAAAATTCTCCAACGTCTTTTTAAGATTCCAATGCTTTGTTCAACGATACATCTGCAAAGAAAATTTTGTTAATGAGGGTTCATAATTTGTTTATTTTATACCTACGCTATTGCTATATTTCATCCCCATCAATTTTAGTAAAGCTCAAATAAAAAAACAAAGTCGGATCCATTTTGATATTTAATTAGCTTTTGTTAGTTTATTGAAAATTTTGCAACAGTTTTGACAGTTCCACATCTATTGTGACCTAAAGATACGATCCCAAGCAATGTGGAATTTAAAAACTATTGTGAATTGCAAATACATTACGATCCGTTGGCTTTCTTATCTCATAATGCCTATACCCGCATACGATTGACGTATTACGTAATTTTCTTTCGAATGTTTGCCGATCCGTGCACGGATGTAACGATTCGACCCCTGCACAAGTCCATAGTTCAGAACGACTCTTACTCGTAGGGTTCAAACTTTTGCAATGTAGGTAGTTGGCTATATGAATTTAAGGAAGGGCTGAGGTTTATTAAACTTGAATTTTCCTAGCAACATGTGTATCTTATTCCATTTTTAAAGAAATAATTCATAAAATAATTTATTTACATCACATTAATGTTTATTACTATATTTACATTATTTTTACTTTTCGATTTACATAATTAGTTTTGATTTAGCCGATTGTCCACTCATAGAATTTACACATCCAAATTCACTCATATGCAACTCAGGAACACAACTTTTATTTTCTGTTATAAGCCATCGTTTTTTATTCAATAAGAATAGCAACATCAATAATGGTAGATGGATAAGGGAAAAACGAAATAACATCCTCGAAGTATTACTATCCGATTTTTTATAAAATTTGTACGCTGAAAGTAATTATATAATTAATTATTAAATAATATATGTATATATGCACAAATATTATGCACATTTTATACTAATAAGGTGACGAAATTTTATTATGTATAGATATTAGTGTTTAGAATATTGTTTGATTAATTTCGATAATCAGCAAACTGATAGAGGTTTTCCATTTATATGCACTGTATAATATTTTTTATAATCCAAAAATTTCATGATTTAAATTGTCAAAATTATGAACCATACATGTATACAAAATAATTCATAAGTCACCGATACCTATAAATACACCCCGTAGAGAGTATCGAGAATTATTCATTTAAATCTCCCGCTTACATGGAAGACAGGTAACTTTTTTTCCTGGGTTGGTAAGACTGTCCTTAATAAGGTCGACTGACTTAAACAGCTGCTGTAAACACACTGATCGCGCTTATTTTTGGCATCATAGTTAAGGACAGTTGTGGGAAATGAAAAATTCCCGATACTTTCTTGACATTGTGTATACAGCTATCAGCCGGTATATTCGAAAACTGGAAGAGGATGTTTCCAGTTCACGAATCAACCTTCTCTATTACACTACTGAAAAATGTACCCTTATTTGCCTTTGTCTATATGGTACGCAATCTGGTAAATCCTGAAGCCGCACTATACACCAAGATCGTGAAACCGATCGTTACATATGGAACGGTGGAATGGATCTCGAAAACATTGCAGATTTTGGTAGGATTCAAATCGTTTGGTATTTAGGGGTATATTCTGGTTTACCGTCGGAATTCTGATTCCATCAACGGAAATGTTAAATTATAGTCTATACTCCTTCGTTTGGTTCGTGAATAGGATAGCCGTGGATTTAGCATAGGAAAGTTTTAGGCTAATAGCACTGAGGAAGCGAGAAAGTTCTGGGAAATAGGCATTCACTTTTGCCACAATTCCATTGCCCGGCGCATTATCGTACAATCATCTGCGTATGAGGTTATGGAGATTTCTTCTGATGGTTGAAGGAGTTTCGAAATGTAGTGATTAAACAGTAGCTGGGAGACTGCGAAACACGATGTTTAATTCTCCTTAACTTTGATTGTTCACCTCGAAATAATATCGATGATTGTCAATCGCTCGTATAGTTCACGATTCACCTCTTAAATCCTGAAGGAAGCGTGATTTGTTCGATGTATGGTTGACTGTGTCAAAGGCCTTCGACAAGTCCAACGCTACAAGGACAGTTCTCTTACAGAGCGGTTTCTGGTCGAGGCCACGAGCTATATGAGCGTTTATGACGCTTTGCGGAATTCGTACTAGTGTTTAGCTCAGGTGGTGTATGAAGGTCGGGAGTACCAACGCCTAAAGTATTTTCTATACTGAGGAAAGGATAGTTATCGAGCAATAAGACTAGCGCAGGCTTCCCAGGTTTCAGTAGTTGTACCACACTTGATTTTTCACACATCGGGTATGTGAAGGGTGGTCAGTGACAAATTGAGGACTTTGGTAAGGTAGCTTAATCCCGCCGAGCCAAGGTGTTCTAACATCAGCATAACAACGTCTTGTCTCTTCGGATTGGAAAGGGATTTGACAGTATTTCAAAACTTGCTTACTCAGGCAGAGATTGCATGCCTTCAGGTTCTCTACCCAATACATCCGCATTTGTTTTTTTACCAGTTGTCTAATCTCCGAGTTGAAATCCCTGTGCCGCCAGACCCAGCATAAAATCCGGGACAATTTCGGTATCGTAGAACCGGCTGTTTGAAAATCGGTAGCAATACGCTCGTGCCCGACGGTTGTCGCAGAGGTCATAATAGAACTCACACCTCTCTATCTAATAATCAATCAAACAGCTAGACAACTAGTTTAAGACAAGTTTTTTGCTAGCGGAGAAATAATTTTAAAAAAGGAAAATGATAGTTTTTATTGAATTCAAACCATAACATATTTGTTACCAGTAAAATAATCTTTAATGCGATTTCCGCAGGTCTAGATAATTACCACCTAGCAGCAATATGGACTAATGATTGAGCTGTTACAGCAAAAATCAGAAATGGCGCAGAGTTTTACCAAGTGCCCTAAAGAAGAAGCGACAGGTTTTTGGTATAATAGAGTAGTTTTTATTGTTGTAACAGGATAATTTAAAGCTTGTTTGACTTATTTTTTATTAGGTATGGCTGGACTGGAAGGCATACATAAAGAGAAAATTGGTTGAGAATAAAAAGGAGTCAGCTACTTGTGGCTGCAGAAATAAGCAGCACCACTTCACTAGCGGCATTAGAGACGAGTACAAGTGGAATTAAAAACACAGTGAGCATGAGCTTACCTATGGCAGCCGACGTTGGCAATGAGACAGAGGCCGACGTATCAATGCCGACAGTCCAGCACTGCCTAGACGTACTTCTAGGCCACCCGAAACATGTACAGCCGAATTACTTAAAAAAAACTACAGAAAAAGGTTCTCAATAAGTAGGATTAGGTAGAGCATTTGAAAAGCAAAACGACTATATCAGAGACAAAGCTAGAAGATAATCGCTAACAGATTTGAAATGTAAGTTAAGAAATCAAGTTATTTTATTATTTCGAATATATTTATCTTTATTTCTATAGCGAAAAACATAAGTATAAAACACGAAATGTCTTTATTATTGATTTATTCATTCGATAAATGTTATCTCGTAAAATCTTCTTTTAATTCGGAACTTATTAAAAACTTTAAAAGGATTGCTTCCAAATGTATTCATTTGCAAGTTTTGACACATTAATAAACAGCTAATTCGAATATTGATTCTGCGTATGTTCGAAAAGATGAAACAGATTCTGTGACACCATTGTAAATCAGAATTGGTTTGCAATTCTGTCTTGGATTTCACAACACCCCGGAATGATATTTTTTCATCAACTTATAATCATGCAACTTCACAAATCAGAGGAGCTATATGTGCAACATTTACATACACAATATATGTAGCTTCTCTGATTTGTGAAGCTGCATCATTATAAGTTGATGAAAAAATTTCATTATTTTCTGTAAAAATATAGTGAATATCAACGCTATGTAACGCTGCCGCAACATTAACGATTTGAGATGCCTTCCATGGCTCGTAGTGAAGCTCACGAGCACCCAGAAGACTTCTTAATCGATTTTTAAAAACACCTATTGTTTTTTCGACAATATTTCTCGCTTTTGCATGTATTTTATTATATTTCTCTTCTATCCTCTCTGTGAGAGGGGTACGGAATGATGTGATTAATTAACCATGGTTCTAAGGCATATTTAGCATCTCCTGTACAAATATATTGATGTTTGACAATTTGTAAAGCGTTTTGGGAATTTATGTAAAATATATGTATGTATTATAATACCCAAAAGCCAAGTGTTTCGTTCACCATCAAGGTAATTTTTCTCATAAAAATAACGAGCATTGCTGACATTCCTTATGCAGGAGTCGTGATTGCTGACAGAATACTGAGCATTCGCATAAAGTATTTTTTTTTTTAATTTTATTGTCACATATTTGCAAAATATTGATTAAGGTGTTTGAAATGAGAATTTGTCACCAAACTTACAATCATGGCATTGATACTAAAGTATTCTTTGGGGTTATAATAGAGAAACTAATCTTTAGTTGGAGCAACGATTTTAATATGTGTCCCGTCTACACATAAAATCGCGCCTGGAAATCCGTATCTCTGAAAGAAAACCCTTTTAGAAAAATAATTTTAATAAAATTTAATTATGAATTTTTGTGGATTCTTGAACTGTACTTGAACTCTTATCACTCAGTGATTTTCGGTGAATTTTGAGATCTCGCCGACTTCACTCACATTCTTCCTCAAGCAACATATATAAAAACCGAAATACATCACTATAATTATCAAAAATGTATGTCTTAAGTTAAGTTATCTGCAACGATTATTATTGAAGACGAGCTGAAAGCAGAAGAAACCATATCTTGCGGTTAATGTAAATTTATTAAATGGCCCCTACCAGTTTCTCTAGCTTCAGAAATGTGATAACGGTTTTCATAATGGAAGGCTTCCAATCCATGCAAACCTGATAAATATTAGCTTAAGACAACCTCTTTATAATAGCAAAATTCTTGCTTTTTTATCTTTTTTGTTGTTTTTATACTCTTGCAGCGAGATAGATACAAGGTTATGTATAGATATGTATAAGTAATCAGGATGACGAGTTGAAATCCGCCTGACTGTCGGTTTGTCTATCCGTCAGTCCGTGCAAGCTGGAGTTTAAGCAAAAATTAATTAAGATATCTTAATGAATGTTATACGAGTTCCTTTGTACAAAAAAAAAATACGAGTTGATAGATGGGCGTAACCGGACCACTGTCACGTTATACCTATAATGTGTCATGACTAAGCACTAAATTAATATATAGAACTATAATTTCGCACTGGCGATCACAGTACCAAGGAGCACCTGTGGGCAAAAAATGCCCCTAAAGCTACAACCAAATTTTCCAAGCTCAAATATTATAAGAGCTCCTACCGCTCACTCCCCATATAACGGTGCGGTTTAAAACACAACTATAAGCGCGATAAATCTATAACTAAATAGATAGATAGAGATATAGTATGATAGGGCTTTATAGGAGCCAGGGTAAAACTTGAATAATGGGGGTGGCACCGCCCAATTTTTTGGTGAAATCACATATCTCGGAACCCATCCGACCGATTTCAACAAAATTTAGTACGTGACATTCTTTTCATATTCCCATGTCAGAATGCGAAAATGGGCACAACCACGCCTACTTCCCATATAATAATTTCAATCAAGAAATGAAACGAAAAGGTTCAGAATGTCATCAAAAAGGCAAAATCTTCCAATCCAATGGCTCTGAAGGGAGTAACATGCTGATGCTAAAGCACTTAGGCTCGCCGGAAGTAAGCTACCTCACCAAGGTCTTGCCGCTGACCGCTCTTTAAATACCCGATGTGTGGAAAATCGGAAGAGTGGTCCCACTACTAAAACTTGGGAAATCCGCCAACCTTGAGGCCTCGCTACTTCCGATCTTCACGCATAACCTGAGTCTTGCAAACCACCAGCATGGTTTCCGAAAAGTGCACAGTACCACTACAGCGCTTAGCGTTATAAACGCCCAGATAGTTCATGGCGTCAACCAAAAACCACCCACAAGCGAGAGAAGCATCCTCGTACCGTTGGACTTGCCTTGGACACAGTCAATCACACAACTCGAAACTCCCTCAACTGCCCTCACCTCGTACGCTGATGATTGCAAGATAATTACGTGGGACAATTAAATCAATGGCAAACGAAAACTAAATCCACAGGAGTAAGGACTTGACCTTAAAATTGAAGTCGATGGCGTTAAAATTCCGAATGTCAGTAACCATAAGATTTTAGGTGTAACATTCCACAGCCTGTGCTTCTCACACGACACATTGTTGACAACATATAAGTCGATCGACCGCGGGTCCTTAACTACGCCTACGAGAAAGCTACAGACATATAATGACACTTGACTCCAGACTATAACAGGATGCTTCTTGATGTCTTCCCTAGAACACCTGCACAGTGAGGCAATACGCCGAACAGACTTCGGAAGCAACTAACTTCAGCCACGCACTGACCGTCATTCACATTAACAACTTCAGCGACTCCCTCTCAGTGACAGGCCTACATGGAATCATACTACCACCCATTGCAGACGAAGAGATCGAGTTGCCGCGGAAATCGAGAGTAACCCTTGCGTAGCTTCGTTCTGGATACTGTACCCTACAAGACGGTGCTACTCAATTCACAAACACATTTGTAAAGTTTTACCTCGTATACTAATACATATCCATGCGTAACTTTTTGTCTTGAAATGGAAAACTCTATTTTAAGAGTAGCAACATTTATCATACGAAATTGTTTTTTGTGTAAGAATGAGACGCCTATATTGACAATGAATCCGTTAAAAATTACCGCCATTGACTGCCCATAGCTTCATATGTGACAACATACACCGAACAAGACGAAACGAAAACGCATGTTCGAGCTTTGACTTATTTGAAGAGCTGTTGCCGAACTCCTTATGCATTTTCATACAGCCAACGCACACCAAATGGGACACAGCCGTCTTTGTTGTCGATCAATACATGCTGAGCCACGGCTCAACCCACCCCGAATGAAACAGATAAAACAAGTCAGAAAAACACCTTTCTTTGCTTATAGCTGCACCGTTGTTTTTTATAGGCAAAATGTTATAACTAATATTTTTGCAGGAGTTATGCTTTTGCGGTAGTTTATATTTTGCTTAAAAACTAGATGTTTTATTAAATACAGTAAATATTCGAATGTTGACACCTGCATCCTTGTGAAATTTCGATATTTTCTCGAATGCATTCTCAGTTCGCGCTTCTGGTTGTACGGATGCACTCACCATTCTCTTTTATTTATTTCATTTCGTTCACAAAACTCAATTATTGTAAATTGGTCTGAAGAGCGTCCGGTAAATTGCAAATATTTTATTATAAACGGTAGTAAAAAGGGTGATATATCTTTGTTTTAATAAATAAAATGTATTTCTTAATTGACAGAGCTGATTAATATATGTAATAGAGTGGCCCAAATACCTATAAGGAAAAAGAAACGACAATGGGTTAAAGTAAAGTGAAAGAGAATGAGAAAAAAACTCGAACAGAGTTGCGCAACACAAGTTGCTCGTGTGAAGGTAATGGGCGACAGCAAAAGAGAATCGCCCGAGAATTAGCAACAAAAGTTGCTTCATGTAATCGCGGACTTACTCTGTCTGATTCTGTCAGTTCTGTCACTTTGTATCACTAGCGATCAGCTTATACCTGATTTCTTTATGAACGTTCGTATCAGCAGAAAATACCCGAAGTGATGCAAACTCATGCTTCAATGATTGAAATGATCGACAGCGTTCGGTTTGTATATCATCCCCTGAACACTGATTTACTCAAGTGCACTGTTCTATTTCAAATACATATGTTTGTATACACATGTATGTATGTATATACATATGTTATATGTATAATGGAAATTCCAGCGAGTACATACATGCAACAAATTTATGTACGTTCTCGATGGAATTTCCAATGTTTACGCTTCGAAAATTTGTAACATGCGCAAATTTTCAAAGCTGATACATTTTTTGTCAGACATAATTCAAATCAGTCCAGTCAATTTGTTGTTGTTTGCTGTACTCATAGATTTACCCATAAATTTACTCGTAGATTTACTTATAGTTTACCCAAAGTTTCACATCAATTCAAACAATCGTCGCAACGCTATGAACTGACATGATACGATTGCAACCGAAGCCAGCCATACATTTACACGATCGTGATTGCCGAAGAACAGATTGTTCGTGTTGCATCAGGTCAGTTGACGCTGGCGGCTACGAATTGTCTATGCTGAACTGAATTGATTTGATTGTGTTTTTGGCACGACTGTTTTTTCTGATTTTATCGTACTCGTTGCAGCTCTCTGATGGGTATGATTGGCACAAATAGTCAGGGCATTGCGACGAGTCCGTCGGCGGAAAGCGTGAAAAAAGATTTAGCAATGCCTGAAGGTGATAAAACAAAACTTGAAGAATATATTAATGCCATTTACAATAAAGTGGGAGAATGTAAGTTAACAACAATTACTTAATAGTTAAATATTCTATTATTATTCCAGACGTATACATGTGTATTCATTAAAGTCGCGGGTGAATTTCTCAACACCGAGGGTGCTGGACTTTGTCTACTTCAAAGCAAGATTAATTACAGGTGTGTATCAAACGCTATTTGAAATTTCCTTATACAAACGACATAAATGTGTTGAAAGCGGTAGCACCTATACAAATATAAAATTTTTTTGTATGTGTTTCGTAAAAAGATTTTTTTTTATATTTAGAACTACCATAAAATAATTTGGTTACTAAGCCATATCAAAACGTTTAAATGCTGTTTGAACGCAGTAGAAATAACTCAGTTTTGCGTGTTTGTGACTGGTGATGAAGAATGGATCCATTACGGCAACCATAAACGCAAGACTCATAGATGAAACTTGACCAATCAGTCAAAGCCGAATTTCTATGATTTATTAAAATTACTCAATACTAATAGTTTTAAATCAATTTAAAAAAATACTTTTAAATTAGCTTACAAATGCACAAATTGTGTGAATATTAAGAATTAGTAAATTAATGTGTTTAGTATTGTAAATAATGCAAAGTATAACAATATTAATTATATATAAGCCTTGTAAAACCTTTTAACCAAAAAATAATGTTTATATAGTAAATACCACAAATAAATGTTGCCAAACAATTGATTACACTGTGGAACATTTTTGGGATTATTGTCTGGGGGGTGAGAAATTCCAAGTCAGGGTGATGGTACTAGGTCAGTATAGTAAAACCCTCAAAGGGTTTGGCGTTCGTATTTGTCAGTTTTTTTATGACCTTTTAATTTTTTTCCCTATTTTGATGGTTTTTCGCTTAGTTGTAACTTTTTGGCAAAAACGTAGTTTTTTTTTTATGTTAAACTACGTTTTTGCCAAAATGTTACAACTAAGCGAAAAAACAGTAAATTTAGTGTTTGTGACGTTTTTTGTTAGTCGGTTAACGCCCTTTTAGTGATTTTCAACATAACCTTTGTATGGGAGGTGGGCTTGATTATTATCCGATTTCTTTCATTTTTGAACTGTATATGGAAATGGCTGAAGGAAACGACTCTATAGAGTGTGGTTGTCATAGCTATAGTAGTAGGGGACGTGGCCACATACACTTTTCCAACAAAAATTACGTCCAAATATGCCCCTCCCTAATGCGGTCATTTGTGCCTAATTTCATTTTAATATCTTTATTTATGGCTTAGTTATGACACTTTTAAGGTTTTCGGTTTTCGCCATTTTGTGGGCGTGGCAGTGGGCCGATTTTGCCCATCTTCGAACTTAGCCTTCTTATGGAGCCAAGAAATACGTGTACCAAATTTCATCATGATATCTCAATTTTTACTCAAGTTACAGCTTGCACGGACGGACGGACGGACAGACAGACAGACATCCGGATTTCAACTCTACTCGTCACCCTGATCACTTTGGTATATATAACCCTATATCTGACTCTTAGTTTTAGGACTTACAAACAACCGTTATGTGAACAAAACTATAATACTCTCCTTAGCAACTTTGTTGCGAGAGTATAAAAATATATGCATTTATAAGCAACATACATACATATATGAGACACGTATGCATTAAATATGTAATACGCATGCACTCAAGAAATATGATAAACATATTTACTTAGGTTTGGGCAATTGATTACAAATTCACATGTGCACTTGAAAACAACCCAAACCATACAGCATAAATTATATGATAACACATACACCCATGTATTGCATTGTATAGTTGAAAACAACCCCATGTGGTGTGTAGTACAAACACATATATTTAATTAGATAACTAAAAACTCAAAAATAGTATATAAGGTTTACAAATTTAAAAATAAAATTAGAATGAAATATTTCTCACTTGAATAAGGTCTTTATTTCCCGAGCCCCCCCCACCAGTGGTAAGGATCTAAAAAATCTTATTTAAGTTTTAACGTTTGATCATACAAATCAACCAGTTTGATATTAAAAGTCAAACATTTGGTCCTTCGAGCCGGATAAGTAGCTCGAGCCAAAATTGTAAGACCTGTATGAATAAAATACAGGCAATATATGTAAAAGTCCTATTATATATGTATGTATACAGGCAATATAAAAGCCCTGTTATTTACACAGGCGAATTAGTAAAGAAATTGTAAGACGGGTCCATATTCCCGCATATTTACATATATGATCACATAAGCCGTTTTAGTACGAAACTAAACGCTGTGTAAATACTGTTATTAAAAAAAATATTCAGCGGCTGTGAATCGAGGCACAGCAAGGTCAACCAGGCGACCAAAACAATTACCTCAAACGATTTTTTTTAAGAATAAAAACAGTTTATTAAAAAAAAATTGTTAAAATGTCGAACACTGCGGACATGTTACAAAGGAAAGGCGTTCTACGCGTAGAAGGTATCACTTTTGAGAAGCTGCGCGTAGAAGATATTAGATTTGAGAAAATAAATCTAGATTATATATGGAGGAGAGCTGAAGATAATAGGAAGCAAATCCAGGAGCTCGAAAAGGAAATAATTTCCAAAGAGATGGCCATAAAGGCTGGAAGAAATAGCCCAACTCATAAAATGATAGACCTCATAGAGCAGGCAATTGAAAAAAGATCGGAAAGAATTCGATCTACAATTGCAGAGGCAAAAATAAATATAAATGCTGGAGACGAAACTGAAATCGAATTTTACGAAGACCGTCTCAAGAATTTATGGAGCAACATGGAAAGAAATATCCACGAATTGACACTCTATTACAAATTCATATTTTAATGGTGAGATAGAAGATCTATCTTGGGAGGTCACTTACATTTTGAAAAGATTAAAGAAAGAAAAAAGCAATTTAAAAAATAGAAAAGATGAGCTGCGCGTAGAAGATATACGTTTCGAAGAGCATTACGTTGATGACATATTAGAAGATATACGTTGAAAGAAGGTAAGCTTCGCGTAGAAGACGTTACCTTTGGCAAGCTGAGCGTGGAAGATATAATCTTCGAGAAACCTGGCGTAGATGACATATCGAAGGAACGCAAGCTGCGCGTAGAAGACATAACCTTCGAGAAAGATGAGATAAAAGATCTTACAGAAAGAGATATTGAAGTTGATGACACAACGGAAGAGCACGACCCAATGGTAGCTAATCATAAGTCAATAACTAAATGCGATCAAACAGCATGCATGCACCCTGGCTGAAACGAAGAAAACTAAAGAGGAGGTTAAAACAAGCACCTCCTTAATGAACGAAAATAAAATCAATGTAACAGTTAAATTTTTGGATAATGATTTTAAATAAGAGATTTTATCACCTACGGGAAGAGAAGACTTTAAGAGGCGTTTTATTCCCCGGGAGAGTCTTCACTTCGGAGGAAGTAGGAAGGCTGGTTGTCTTGTTACAGATGCATCAATGGATCTTGACCCGCCTGACGAAGCGCCAAATGAAGACATGACAATTAAAGTCGCTGACGATAGAGGTATGACAGCGAAAGATGCAGTACTGAATCCAAAAGCCAAGAAGAAGAAACGGATGAGATGTCTACCAACCAAACACTTACAACAATCACCGAAAGACGAAAGCAGTGAAGAGGAGAATACTAAAGTGCAAAAAACCGAAACGTCACATCAAAGGTATAGCGTCGTCCGATGTGAAAGAGGAAAAGTCGACAGGATATCTTTGTAACGAATTTGCAGAAATAGTTATAAGCAAACTATCATTAATTCAACACAGGAAGGCGCATAGTCATCGTAGATGACGAACATGACACGATCACAAACTGTAGTTAATTTTTTCGCCCGGGAGAATGTTGAAAATTGAACATGTTCGTTGCTACCAAAGGACGGACAACAACATCACACTTTATAGCGCAAACAGCCAAAAACGTAGATCCGTGGGCCGTGTCAGCTAATACGACCTATCTTATGGGCGCGCAATGTAAGTGAACAGCGAAAAACGCTACACCCTCTCTCTTTGCCGTAAGATGCCGTAGGAATCCACGGCATTTGGATTTTTGCCGTAGAAACGTGTCAGCTGATTGCTCTCTCACAACGCAGGGTCGCCAATCTCGATATACTGTAGTAATTATAAAAGTTGTCTTCAATATGTTTGAAATTTTCTTAAAATAACTCAAAATCAGAGTCGAATGCTATTATTTATAAATATATATACTATTTTTTAATAGTTTGTTTTCAGTTTTGATATTTTATATTATAAAAAAATCTAATTGAAAACATAGATGTGTACAAAACTATATGTACATTCATAAATGCGTATTGAGCGATGGCAACATTGTTCAAATGAAAACAAACAAAGATGGCTGATGTCTGCGTTTTTACCACGGGTTCAACTTTTAATACATTTTGCTCGCTAATATGTATAATGAGGGAAATTTCCCCCCCTTGGAACCGCAAAACCTGAAAATTTCACTTGTTTGCTAGAAAAATATTCTCTACAATAAAAAAATGAAAATATAACAGTGACACTCTTCTCACCAAATACACTACGGAAATCACAACAAGATACTATCATAAATTGCATTATATGACCTGTCTAAACTTATTTAACCCTTTTCTGGGCGACTCACAGCGGAAGTACTAAATTCTGAATTAAGAAAGAGTCGAAGTCTTGAGTACAGTATGAGACATATATGCCCGCGGAGATATCGAATTAATGGGGCGTTCGATAGTCTCAAGCGGCATCGTGTCTATATGTTTTTCGTAGTTCGTGGTGTCACCTAGTGTCAGTTGACACCTAGCGTCAGTTGACACCACGAACCACAAAAAACATATAGACATAGGTTCGATATATCTGAGGGCATATATGTCTCATCGATATCGATGAATCTCCAGATCTGTCGGGAAAAGCTCAGGTAATACTTTCATCCTGCCAATTAATTACGTAGAAGTAGAATTTCCGAAAAAATATAATAATTGATGCCTATTGTCTGAACTATCGGATAGTGGTTGTTCCCAAGAAAATAAACAGAAATTTACAGAAGAATAATATTTCTCGTTACAGATTAGCGTTGTACTCAGATATGTCGAGTTTTCTTCTGGCGAAGCATGCATACGAGAAGACTTTGTATCTTTTTTGGATGCATTCGGTCAACTTTCGAAGAATACTCTCGCAGAGGGCACAGAATTAGAAGAAAGCGAGGATGAACATGGATTAATGGCTTACAGGGCTGCTGGAAAAAATGACCGAACCGATGAAGAATTGTTGAAGTGGATCTGCCATCGGGGGGATTGTTCTTGGAGACATGAAGAAAATGAATCTCCGAATGGATAAATGCGCTTTGATAGGGACTGATGGATGTGCGGTTATGCTGTCAAATATCGGAGCAGTCAACGAAATTCGGAAAGAAGCAAAAAATGCTGTCATGACTCCGTGTTTTTCGCACAAACTCAACATCAGTATTTCAAAGTCAGTGAAAGTACGATTAATCGAAAACGTTGCCAGTGCATTCGAGAAGTCGACAAATTCTTCAAGAACTCATTTCCTAAACGTGTGACTATATTAGCAAAGATACTTGGTGAAAAAATGGTCCAGTTGTGTGAAACACGGTGGGTAGAGAGGCACGATGCTGTCCTTCAATTTGTTGCGAAGTTACCGTTGATCATCGAAGCTCTGACAAAAATCAATGAGTGGAAGAACAGAGAATCAGCAGGCAAAGCAACAATTCTCATATCGGCTTTGTGCAAGTTCGAATTTATCGTCGGGCTTTTCTGTCTCAGCGACATTCTATCGCTCACCCATTCGCTCAGCGTAGTTCTTCAAAAGCAAGCAATTGATTTGACGAAGGCATCAAAAATGATTGGGACGTTGCTTGCCACGTTGGAAAAGAAGAGAGAAAAAGATGATGAAATGACGTGGTCGACAAACGAAACGCGAAAATTACGACGTGAAAACTTGCGAAGATTACTACAGGGTCTCTGTCTACATACCTCTGCTGGACACCATCAAAGAAGATTTGGAAGCTCGTTTTTCACTAGAAGTTTTGGATGGTTACCAATTGAGTGTGTTGCTCCCAGAAAAAGCAAGTCTTTTAAAAGAAAACGAAATCGGTGATCTAATCGGATGCTTGATAGAAAGATTCGGGAATCTTCTGCATGATTAAAAAAGCGTACAAAAATTGAAATTCAAAGGTGAATTAAGCTACTGCCAGCAGCAACAAAAAATTTAAGGCAGCGAAATTCCAACTTCTGCACTGGAAACATTAAGAAAATGTGATGTCGACATATTCTCAACAATCCACACCTATCTCCGAGTATTCTGTACTCGTAACATACGCGAGCTCTGAACGTTCTTAATCTTATCTTCGCCGCATCAAAACATGGCTTAGAACGACTATGCTTCAAGTAAGACTAGTTGGATTACGCATCATTATATCGAAATAACCGCCGAAGAAGTCATCGAAAGATTCGCAAAACTTGGCAGTCATCGTTTTGCGTTATGAAACACGCAATGTAAAAGGATTTTTCTGTTTGAATTTTTAATAAAATGAGCCACTATGTAATGCATGCATATGGTTGACTTTTCGATTATAACCACTTTGTTTACCTAAAAATTGGAATTGATAATTTTTGTTTCATAATTTGTACTGTATTGCTCTCGAAATAATAAGTTTGAAACCCAAATCGAAGAATAAATTCAATTTACCCCCGTTATAGCGTTATATTGGAAGAAGGCGTGGTTGTGAACCGATTTCACCCATATTTCGTACATGTCATCAGGGTGTTAAGAAAATATTATATACCGAATTTCATTGAAATCGGTGGAGTAGTTCCTGAGATATGGTTTTTGGTCCATAAGTGGGCGACGCCACACCCATTTTCAACTTTTAAAAAAAGCCTGGGGGCAGCTTCCTTCTGCCATTTCTTCCGTAAAATTCAGAGTTTCTGACGTTTTTTGTTAGTCGGTTAATGCACTTTTAGTGATTTTCAACATAACCTTTGTATGGGAGGTGGGCGTGGTTATTATCCGATTTCTTCCATTTTTGAACTGTATATGGAAATGGCTGAAGGAAACGACTCTATAGAGTTTGGTTGTCATAGCTATAGTAGTTTCCGAGATATGTACAAAAAACTTAGTAGGGGGCGGGGCCACGCCCACCTTTCCAAAAAAGTTACGTCCAAATATGCCCCTCCCTAATGCGGTCATTTGTGCCAAATTTCACTCAATATCTTTATTTATGGCTTAGTTATGACACTTTATAGGTTTTCAGTTTTCGCCATTTTGTGGGCGTGGCAGTGGGTCGATTTGGCCCATCTTCGAACTTAACCTTCTTATGGAGCCAAGGAATACGTGTACCAAGTTTCATCATGATATCTCAATTTTTACTCAAGTTACAGCTCGCACGGACGGACGGACAGACATCCGGATTTCGACTCTACTCGTCGCCCTGATCACTTTGGTATATATAACCCTATATCTGACTCTTTTAGTTTTAGGACTTACAAACAACCGTTATGTGAACAAAACTATAATACTCTCGTTAGCAACATTGTTGCGAGGGTATAAAAATACAGTGAAAGCTTTATTAAATGGACGCTCTATTAAGTGGACATCTCTATTATCCTTGCACATTGTTAATGTTTATTAAGTACAATCTGTTAAGCGGACAACTCTATTAACTGTAAAGAAAGGCTGGTAACCAGACATTGAGAAAGCAGCCTTAAATTCGTTATATTTTCCAATGAAATTTATTTGTATGAACATATTCAAAATTAACCTCAAGTATAATATCTTGGATTCTTATACCGACAAAAACGTTTTCGCCTTTATTCGTAAATAAATTTTTCACTGTATTATATAGTTTATTATATGAATAATAGTATAAAATGTATACCACAGCAACGCCTGTCCGGATCTCCTAGTGTATAATAAATGGTAATTTTTAGAAGCTACAGCTAAATAATTTCTGAAAATTTGTAAAAATAGAAAAAATAAAACTTATGTAAAATCATGTAACCGACGTGTAGTAAAAGAGGAGGTTGCTTTTTTCCCAAGGCTATAACAAAAATAACTTAACGGATAATGAAGGCATTAATTACTGACCTATCGATGACCAGTTCCTTAACTATTACCCGTATTTTAGGGTAGCAGGTTAAACTCCTACTTATCCAGAATCGACAATTACATCAAATATATGTCCAACGTGCAACGAGTTTCCGCATGGCACTAACCACCTCTTCGCATGCCCTGCTAATCCTACACATCTGACAAACCTCCCCTTATGGCCCGACCCCGTCGAAATAACACGTTTTCTACTCCTACCGTTGGATGACCTCAATGACAACTTATCTAATCCTTACCATCCTAACGGGGACTAGGTACCCCTTACAACAACAACAATTCCATTATTGTCTATTGTTGACTTTTGGCGGAAAATATCGGTCAATGAATGGGATAAACAATTGAAATTCAGAGAGAATCCTTTTCTGGCAATAGCATCTCTGTGTATCAAAAGTGGGTTGAACCGGGTCAATACTTCCTACATATACCTAACATAATAATTTTCGCACTTCCGGGTGACTTTATGCTGCATATATCGGCCAATATTTGAGTTTTTCTTCTTCTTTACTGGCGTAGACAACGCTTACACGATTATAGCATAGTTAACAAAGGCGCGCGTCGTTTCTTCTTTTCGCAATGAGACCCCAATTGGAGATTCCAAGCGAAGCCAGGTCCTTCCCCACCTGGTCTTTCCAACGGAGTGGAGGTTTTCCTCTTCCTCTGCTTCCCCCGGCGGGTATTGCGTTGAATACTTTCAGAGCTGGAGTGTTTTCGTCCATACGTACGACATGACCTAGCCAGCGCAGTCGCTGTCTTTTAATTCGCTGGACTATATCAATGTCGTCGTTCCATCGAATGCGGTATTCGCCGTGGCCAATCCGCGAAGGACCATATATCTTCCGCAGAACCTTTTTCCTGGAATTTCGTAACGTGGACTCAGCAGGACGGTGATAATTAGTGACTTATGGAGTTTAATTTTAGTTCGTTGAGAGAGAACTTTACTTCTCAATTGCATCAGTCCGTAGTAGCACCTGTTGGCAAGAGTTATCCTGCGTTGGATTTCGAGGCTGACATTGTTGTTGGTGTTAATACTGGTTTCAAAATAGACGAAATTATCTACGACTTCGATGTTATGATTACCAGCAGTGATGTGGGAGCCTAATCGTGAGTGCGACGACTGTTTCTTTGATGACAGGAGATACTTATTTCGTCTTACCTTCGTTCACGGCCAAACCCATCTGCTACGTTTCATTATCCAGTTTAGAGAAAGCAGAACTAACGGCGAGGGTGTTGAGGCCAATGATATCAATATCAACGGCATACGCCAGCAGCTGTACACTTTTATAGAAGATTGTACCTGCTCGAAGAAGTTCTTCGGACTCTTTTTGTGGATGAGCTTGGTGAGAGTTGGATCTATCAGAGATTATTGGTCTAAAAATTTGTTGTACAACTTTTCAATTCCGGGAAAAACAATGTCGCGAAATCGTTTTCAATTGTTGCTCAAGGTCATGCACTTCTCAGACAATAATTCCATTTTACCAGGCGATCAACTTGGTAAAATCAACCTCTATTCAGATGCATCAAATGCGATATCAAGGAGTTTACTAACCAGGAGAAAATTTAGTAATCGGTGAGACACTTGTTCCATGGAGGGGCAGACTAAATTTCCGACAATATATTCCCAACAAGCCTCATCCTTATGGTATAAAGCTTTTTAAACTTTGTTCCACTGAAGGATTTACCTAGTCAATAAAAATATATTCTGGCCAGTCATCAACTGGATTGAGAGAAATCGATTTGTCAAAACTATATGCGAAGATCTAAGCGCTAAATTGAAAGGAGAAGGTCGAACATTATATGTAGACAACTTTTACACCAGCTATGAACTGGCTCGCTCAATGCTAAATCTAGAGGCTAGAGAAGAAATGAATGGTATAGTTGTGTTGAAGTGGAAATACCAGCGCGATGTCAGAATGCTTTCTACGAAACATGCTCCAGTGATGGTATCCACTTCGAACGAACAAATTGATCCTGATGAGCCATCAACTAGACATCGATCGACATCTACAGGACGATCCAAGGAAAAACTGTTGGCTGAGATTGAATATAATAAAGAAAAATCGGGCATTGATCTATCCGACCAAATGGCGTCATATGCTAATACCCTTCGCAAAGGTTTTAAATGGTATAGAAAATTGGGAATTGAACTTTTACTTGGCCTTTCAATAGTAAATGCCTACATTGTTTATAAGGAAGCTATCCATAAGAACATAAAGATCCGTTCATTCCGCGAACATGTTGCTAATGGTCTACTAGATCTTTTATCTCCACAACCTATATCGCAACCCGGAAAACATGTAATCACAAAAAGGGTAGATGATAATAATAAAACGTTTCGACGTGCTTGCGTTTTATGCCATGCAACATCAAAACAACAATCAAATCGAAACACAGCTAGAAATCATATCAAAAGGACAGCTATGTATTGCCCACAATGTCCCAACATACCCAACTTATGTATTGATTGTTTTCCAAAATATATGCACCTTAAAAACTAATATATACATACATACATATATCCGAATACTAATTTGAATAAAAAAATCAAACACAAAATGAGCCTCAGAGATTTTGTAATAAAACAAACAGAAATTATCATAGCGCTATGAAAATTTAACTAAATTTTTCTACAAATATCGGCCTACGCGGAAAACATAAAAACTTTCAAGTAATGCCTCAAGAACGCGTACGACAAGGTAGAGTACGAAACATCCTCTGTTTTCACTTTCGTGCGACGTGGCACCCCACGAAGTATTACGTGTCGAACAAAAACATGCGACATGGCACTTAATGTGTTAATGAAACACAGGGAACATTTTTTCGTATGTTGCAAGATAATAGTTAATAGATAAAATCGAGTCGATACTACCCTAACTCCCATATACTACATAGGCACGATTCCGGTTACTTTGGCGGTCGGGTAAAAAACACGAATTTCGGTTTAAATGGGGTATGGAGGATGGAGTTATGTGGAGAAGTTCACGCAAGTGAGGAAAGTTCTCTGATCGCCATTCACTTGGGAGTAGCCAGAAACGATTCTTTTACACATGGTTCAAGCAGCTTACTACTTCCGGTCTTTGACCAAGTATCCTCTGGGTAGCCTAAGAACATCCGTTCGAAGGCGAGCTAATGTGAGAAGGCGATACATCCCCTACATAGGGTTGTGCGCTGGGTTTGGGACCCGCCACGTAAAAATCCGTACCAATGACAAAGAAAACATAGGCTCGGATGAGAGACCCCCCTTTTGATGACGACCATGGCAAACGAAATAAGGACTACGATTTGAAGGCATGCACCTGGAATGTCCGGACCCTTAATTGGGAAGGTGCCGCTGCCCAGCTGGTTGATGTCCTCGCGAAAATAAAGGCTGACATCACCGCCGTCCAAGAAATGCGATGGACGGGACAAGGACAGAGACGAGTAGATCCTTGTGACATTTACTACAGTGGCCATATAAAGGAGCGCAAGTTTGGTGTTAGATTCGTGGTGGGAGAGAGACTCCGTCGCCGAGTACTATCATTCACTCCGGTGAATGAACGTCTAGCCACAATCTGCATCAAAGCGAGGTTCTTCAATATATCGCTGATTTGCGCCCACACCCCGACGGAAGAGAAGGACGATGTGACAAAGATGCTGCCCCCGCCACGATGTCAAAATCGTGCTTGGCGACTTTAACGCCAAGGTGGGCAAAGAAGGTATATTTGGCACTACGGTCGGTAAATTCAGCCTCCACGACGAAACATCCCCAAATGGGTTGAGGCTGATCGACTTTGCCGGGGCCCGAAATATGGTTATCTGTAGTACTAGATTCCAGCACAAAAAAAATTCATCAAGATACCTGGCTGTCTCCGGATCGAAAAACTACCAAAAAACCAGATCGATCATGTTGTGATAGGCGGAAGACACGTCTCCAGTGTTTTAGATGTGCGTGCACTCCGAGGTCCTAACATCGACTCGGACCACTATCTTGTTGCAGCCAAGATTCGCACCCGTCTCTGTGCAGCAAAAAACACACGCCAACAAACACAAGGAAGGTTCGACGTCGAGAAGCTGCAATCACAACAGACAGCCGAACGATTTTCTACTCGGCTTGCACTCCTGCTCTCTGAGAGCACTCGTCAACAACCCGGTATAAGGGAACTGTGGGACGGCATTTCAAATTCCTTACGTACAGCCGCAACCGAAACCATTGGTTTTCGGAAAGTGCAAAAGAACAGCTGGTACGACGAGGAGTGCCGTGTCGCAGCGGAGAGAAAACAGACTGCCTACCTCGCAACGTTACGATCGACCACAACACGTGCGGGATGGGATAGATACCGAGAGTTTAAAAGGGAAGCGAGACGCATTTGTAGACAGAAAAAAAAAAAAAAAGAGGCTGAAATGCGTGAGTACGAAGAGCTTGATAAGCTGGCCGACAGGGGTAATGCTCGAAAATTCTACGAAAACATGCGGCGGCTTACAGAAGGTTTCAAGACCGGAGCATACTCTTGTAGAACCCCCAAAGGTAATCTAGTGGCCGATTCCCCAATCGATGACGATGGAGCAGACGTTCCATTGCCCGACCAGGAAGAAGTTCGAATAGCAATCACCTGCCCTGCGGCAGGGACCGACGGATTGCCGGCCGAGCTATTCAAACACGGCGGAGAAGAACTGATAAGCAGCATGCATGAGCTTCTTTGTAAAATATGGTCGAACGAAAGCATGCCCAACGATTGGAATTTAAGTGTGCTATGCTCAATCCATAAAAAAGAGACCCCACAATCTGCGCCAACTACCGTGGGATTAGCCTCCTCAACATCGCATATAAGGTTCTATCGAGCGTATTGTGTGAAAGATTAAAGCCCACCGTCAACAAACTGATTGGACCTTATCAGTGTGGCTTCAGACCTGGAAAATCAACAAATCAACAACCGACCAGATATTCACCATGCGCCAAATCTTGGAAAAGACCCGTGAAAGGAGAATCGACACACACCACCTCTTCGTCGATTTCAAAGCTGCTTTGGACAGCACGAAAAGGAGCTGCCTCTATGCCGCGATGTCTGAATTTGGTATCCCCGCAAAACTAATACGGCTGTGTAAACTGACGTTGAACAACACGAAAAGCTCCGTCAGGATCGGGAAGGACCTCTCCGAGCCGTTCGAAACGAGGTTTCAGACAAGGCGACACCCTATCGTGCGACTTCTTCAACCTGCTTCTGGAGAAAATAGTTCAAGCTGCAGAACTAAACAGAGAAGGTACCATCTTCCATAAGAGTGTACAGCTGCTGGCGTATGCCGATGATATTGATATCATCGGCCTCAACACCCGCGCCGTTAGTTCTGCTTTCTCCAGGCTGGACAAGGAAGCACAGAAAATGGGTCTGGTAGTGAACGAGGGCAAAACGAAATATCTCCCGTCATCAAACAAACAGTCGTCGCACTCGCGACTTGGCTCTCACGTCACTGTTGACAGTCATAACTTTGAAGTTGTAGATAATTTCGTCTATTTAGGAACCAGCATTAACACCACTAATAATGTCAGCCTGGAAATCCAACGCAGGATTGCTCTTGCCAACAGGTGCTACTTCGGACTGAGTAGGCAATTGAAAAGTAAAGTCCTCTCTCGACGAACAAAAGCTAAACTCTATAAGTCGTTCATAATTCCCGTCCTGCTATATGGTGCAGAGGCTTGGGCGATGACAGCAACCGATGAGTCGACGTTACGAGTTTTCAAAAGAAAAATTCTGCGAAAGATTTATGGTCCTTTGCGCATTGGCCACGGCGAATATCGCATTCGATGGAACGATGAGCTGTACGAGATATACGACGACATTGACATAGCTAATTAAAAGACAGCCGCTACGCTGGCTAGGTCATGTTGTTCGGATGGATGAAAACACTCCAGCTCTGAAAGTATTCGACGCAGTACCCGCCGGGGGAAGCAGAGGAAGAGGAAGACCTCCATTCCGTTGTAAGGACCAAGTGGAGAAGGACCTGGCTTCGCTTGCAATATCCAATTGGCGCCACGTAGCGAAAAGAAGAAACGACTGGCGCGCTGTTGTTAACACGGCTATAATCGCGTAAGCGGTGTCTACGCCAATTAAGAAGAAGAAGAATGTATTGATAGGGGAGCTTCTCCAGAGGAGGAATATGCAAAAATTAATGTTGCTAACTCTTATATTTTTTAAAATACTCCCGATTAAAAATTCAAAGATTTGTATGAATTACACTTAGTATTTCACAATGTTTCACTAAATTTTTTCACATTTTTCACTTTGTATACTTACAACATTGGTCGAGCCAATACCCCAGCTTACTGATTTACTTTCGCGTTATACTCCTTTAACAATCTAAGTATTTGATGACGGAATATTATAATTTAATATTACTTAGTGGTTTATTAAATTTAAATAAGAAAATATCATATGCATGGAAAGATTTTTATACTCATTTTAATTTGAAATATAATTTATAGACGCTTGTTTTTATTAGAACTAAGATTGCTAAATAAAGAAAGAGAAATTATGTATAGCGAAATAGAGAAATTTCAGCGAATTGCTCATATTTGCTTATTATCATATGGCAGCGCTCCATTTCCTCATAATTGTTAGCACATAAATGATGTTCACTACGAGCGTAAAAAATTATTTTTAAAATATAAATTTCTTACCTCTGCGAATGGTAGGCACCTTGTCGCGGTTCAGGGGCTTAAACTGCAACACAGTACGGCATCTTCCAACCGTCATGGGTGATGCTGTAGAGCATCTCTCCTGGCGGTTGGCAGAAGCTGCATGTGTGTGGCGACCAAGAGCTACCACCTCCTAATCCAGGGTGTTATGCGACTCCCGTGCCCATTGGATGATTTGCAGCCAGGAGGTAAATTCGGCTGTATTCGAACGGAGCCTTCCCAACACCGGGCCGCCTTGGGAAGTAACGTCAAGGGGCTTTGGCGCGAAGGACCTTTGAGATTCCCCTTCTAAATAGTAGACCGGTAGGCCACTGTGTGCCACACTGTGGGCTGAACGGTTGTAAGAACCAGGTGAGCAACAACAACAACAAGAACGACAACAAAAGCATCAACAACAACAGCGAATAGCTGCAGCGGCACAAGTACCGCTAGCAAGAGCTGCCCAGGGGCTAGACGAAAGTTCAGTTTCCTGGACACTTTGTCGCCGGAAGAACGTGCGCTCTTTGAGGAGCACGCTCGCGACGACGACGATGTGCCCTCTGACAGCTATACTCAGCGCAGTGTGGCCACCGCGACCACTGCAAGTCGCGCGAACCCAGTCCCCACAACCCCCTCGAGCAGGATCGACTGCGAAGAGGAAGGTGGTTTCACGAAAGTGGAATCGAGGGGCGAACGAAAGAGAAGACAACGAGGGAACATTCCACGAACCCCGGAAGCAGGACGCCCAGGAGGTCCCGATGACCCACCCAGAGCGGGCATGAGCGGTGCCACTCTCAAGTGGTACCTAAGATTTCTGCAAGACGGCATGACACCGGAGACAGCTGAGAAGCGGGCTCTGAGTAGGAGCTGGGGTAGTAACCCTTCTTCCAATAATGCACGACGCGCAGATGCCAACGCATCGGCTGCAACAAGACGCAGGAATCGGAGGCGCCGCCGGGCAAACGCAGCCTCGTCAGAGGGACGGAGCAACGTAAGGCCGACAGATCAGGAGGCACCCAGTTGGTCAGAAAAGAGGAAAAGCGGTCAAATAACTCCTCAGGAGCCACCAAGGTCGAAGCGTATCAGGGCAGACAAACCACATGAAGCTAGTGGGAAACGCTCAAACCCCAACCCGCCGCCGGCGGAGGCCGCGAAAAGCATCCGGATGGCGGTGGTGCCCCGCAACTACCCGGCGGAGGCCCTGGAGTCTGAAGAACAGACGGCTCTGCAAGACGGCCTGGTAAATGCCCTATTCGTGGGCGATGAATACACCGGCTCCTTTAACGGTATTTACTTCAAGGGAGGTATGCTGCTGGTCGACTGTCAGTATGAGAAGTCGGCCACCAGGCTAACGGAAGTCGCGCCAAGGCTAGAGGGCTGGAAGGGTCCTCTCCTCTGTGCAAAGAGAGGCGAAAAAATACCACATGTGCACAGCATGACGGTATTCCTTCCGCGTAGTGCGGATAAGAACTACGACTTCGCGCTTGGGTTGGTAAAGAACCAAAACCTCGATTTAAGTACCTCAGCGTGGAAGGTCGAAACGAGCAAAGTTGAGGGGACAGGGTGGAACCTCAACATCACTGTAGATGACGAATCCTACAAAGATATAAAGCAGAAGGGATTCCGCCTGAACTTCCGCTTCAGCAAAGTGGTGATGAGCCCATGGAGGCCCAAGGCAACGCCAACGGCGAGCAAGGATGCTACGACGGGGATGACCGTAGTACCGACTCTACCCGCAGCCAGTTCAGCAGTGCAGGATGCGACTGCCGCTGTGGTTGCGGAAGAGCGACACGAGTCCCCTAACAACACCATCTCGGCTGAGCAGGCTGTAACCACTGCTGCCGATGAGAGTAGGAGTAATGAGCTCCTCAACGAGCAGGAAGGCACGCTGCCATCCACCCAAGAGCTTCTGGAAGGGATGGAAATGCAGGTTGATGAAAAAGGCGGGGACGAGGACCTGTCTCTCATCGAGCCGATACTGTGAACCTGCATCACGCATCGGCAGCCTCGGCTGTGAACGTGAAGAGGACACATCACACGGAATGGGGCAGCACGGACTGCAACGAGAGGGGTGAGCCACTTCTTGAATTTGTAATTAGCAATAATATGAGCATAGAAAATGTGGGCTGCGAACCCACATTCGTAACTAGTGTTCGTAGAGAGGTCCTGGACATTACCTTAAGTAATGACGAGATGATCTGATTGCTCTCGCAGTGGCGGGTATCAAAAGAGCCCTCAATGTCGGATAATAGGATCATTCGTTTTGCTCTAAGGGTGGAAGTCGAGGACCGACCTCCGACACGTATCCCTAGAAATACGAACTGGGATATTTTCAAAGAGACTTTGAGCAAAATTTTAAGCGGAGTGGGGCAGGCAGATGGTAGGTCCACTACAGCTGGACTGGAGAGCAGACTGAGTGCCATAAACCAGTCCGTAATGGACGCCTATCACTGTGCCTGTCCGCTAAGAGTGCTACCAATAAACAAATCTGTTCCTGGTGGTCTAGCAAACTCTCGGCTCTCAGACATAGGGTGCGAAGGCTTTTCAATAAAGCCAAGCGCACAGGCGACTGGGAGGAATACAAGCAGCACCTAACAACCTACAACAAGGAGATTAGGCTTGCAAAGACAAATAGTTTTAGAAAATTTTGTGACAACGTCTCCTCGACCCCCGAGGCAGCTCGGCTGCACAAGGCGTTATCGAGAGGTGAGACAGACATTGTACTATCCATAAAAAGACAGGACGGGACCTATACGACCAGCGCGGAAGAGAGGGCAGAAACACTCCTACAAGCACACTTTCCGGAAACGGTTCAGGCTCAGCTAACTCCAGCATCAGTAACACCTAAGCCGGATCGCTTGGACTGGCTGACTGCAAAGAATCTGTTCACTGTAGATTCAGTCAAGTGGGCACTGGCCTCCTTTTCGAGCTACAAGTCACCGGGAGTGGATGGCGTCTTCCCAGCCCTTTTGCAGCAAGGTATGGATATTCTCCTGCCACACTTGCTAGGGCTGATGAGAGACAGCTTGGCGTTGTCGTATATCCCAGAGCCATGGAGAATTGCAAAAATAGTCTTCATCCCCAAGGTAGTTAGGAGAGACTATTCGTTAGCCAAATCATTCCGGCCTATAAGTCTCACACCCCTCATGCTAAAGGGGATGGAGAAAGTAATAGATAACCACATCAGATCGGAAGCGCTGAAGACAGCAGGCGTACAGAGCGGGTAGATCCACTAACACTGCTCTGTACCAACTCACGTCAGAGTTGCAGGATTCGCTGAATAACGGCGAGGTAGCGATTTGCGCCTTCCTGGACATTGAGGGTGCTTTTGATAACGCGTCTCACACTAGCGTGATCAAGGCACTGGAGGGTAGAAATATAACAGCTCCTGTATGCAGATGGATAGGAGCCCTACTGAGCACTAGGATAGCGGAAACAACGGTGGGGGGAAACAAGATTCGTCATGGCACCACAAGGGGCTGCCCACAGGGTGGAATACTTTCCCCTCTGCTATGGAGCCTGGTAGCAGATGAGCTCCTTGAGCTGCTCACCAGCAATGGAATCCACTGTCAAGGGTACGCGGACGACATTGTCATAATGGCGCGAAGTAGATTTGAGAACACTCTCTGCGACATTGTTCAAAGGGGCTTAAACCTAGCGAAGGGATGGTGCAACACGGTAGGGCTAAACATCAACCCAGCAAAAACTGCCGTGATCCCTTTCACTAAGCGGAGATCACTTCCGGGCTTGAGTTCCCTAACAATTGGCGGCATGGAGGTGGAGTTGTCGAAGGAGGTCAAATTCCTTGGCCTCACCTTAGACTCATCCCTACGGTGGAGTAGGCATTTGGACTTAACGATGTCCAAAGCAACTAAAGCACTTATGGTATGCAGACGCCTGGCCGGTAGATCCTGGGGATGCAAGCCCGGTATCATGAGATGACTGTATACCATGATTGTAAGGCCTATCGTCACAGATGGAGCGGTTGCCTGGGCTGCCAAGGCAGCGCAGTCTTCGGTGGTCCGTAGACTATCAAAGCTGCAAAGGCTTGCCTGTGTCTGTGCTTCTGGGGCAATGCACACGTGCCCCAGGGGGGCACTGGAGGTCATTATGGATCTCACACCGCTTCATCAGGTGATAAAAAAGGTAGAAAAACATACCATGCTGCTAATGTCAGCAGAGGGCTACGGAAGAGGGAAGCTAATGTCCTTTTGAAAGATGGAGGCACTAGTGGAAAGCATACCGCTGGCCCTCCTCCCAAAGGACGGCATGACGAAAATGATTAATTTCAAAAGGAACTACAGAGATACTCTGGACAGCAAGACGGAGTGGAGCGATTCCACGCTGGAAATGCTGCTGGAAGGCAATACCATCCAGTGGTACACTGACGGCTCAAAAACACCGGAAGGTATTGGGGAAGGTATTGCGGGACCGCGTACTAAGCTGTCCATACCAATGGGATGCTTCCCAAGTATCTTTCAGGCTGAAGTTTTTGCCATATGTCAGTGCGTAGAAATCAACCTCCGCCGCAACTATCGCAACCAGCGCATAGCCATTCTCAGCGATAGTCAAGCGGCACTAAAAGCGACCTCAGCATATGAGACCAAATCGCTTTTAGTAGAGGAATGTATACCTGGGAACCTGGTGCACCTAATTTGGGTTCCTGGGCATAAAGGAATAGAAGGAAATGAGAGGGCCGACGAACTGACCCGCTCTGCGGCAGCTTCCAAGATGATGGGACCAGAACCATGCATAGCGGTAGGGTCACATACCCTTAAGGAGCTGCTCAGCACGGAGGAGAGAACGGAGAAAACGGCATTGGAAGCAGGCAGAAAGTATGCGCCATGTCAAGCTGCTTCTAGGGGGGTACAGCCTCTCATTGGTTTAATATGTGACAAACACGTTCTTTTGACATCTTCATAATCTCAGCTATTTCCCCTAACTTTAATCCGGCGGTCGTCTAGTACAAATTGATGAACTTTAGCGATGTTATCGTTAGTGGTTACAGTTTTTGGACGCCCAGGACGTTCATCATCTTCCAAGCTCCTGCAACCACGTTTAAATTCAGCTGCCCAAAATTTTACGGTGGTAAAGGATGGTGCAGAGTCACCATACACAGAGTCCAACTCATCTTTGATTTGTGAAGGCGTATTGTCTTTCAAAAATAAAAATTTAATTACAGCTCGATATTCAATTTTTTTCCATTTTGGGGAAATCACCGAAATAGACTCACAAAAACGACTGTCAACAGATAATTGCGCAAGATAAATTTCTGAAATTTTGGCGAGTAGCTATTATAATATGCACAATTTGAAGTAGAAACTTTTGTCTCAGATGTGCCGCTAGCTTCACGTTGAGGTCGGTTATTTATCAGACAGCCCTCGTACATTAGCAGGGATCACATTACCTCAATAGCGCTCGGCAAACTCCTGGAACTATTCAGGCTGCTGGAACTTTGGGAAGTTATGTGATATAGGAGAGGGCACAATAAACCCTAGGTCGCGGTGCGTTACCTCGTTAATAATCTAATCTAATCTACTTATAAAACCTGCAAAAAGTGTAAATTGTGAATTTGTTTAAATGTGAATAAAAGTTTAATTAAATGAACTTGAAGTGACAAATGTGCATAAAGTGTGTTAAATGCGTTGAAATAGCTTGTTGAAATGTGCGAATTTTAGGAATTTTTGGACTTTAATGTCGAATATCTCGTAAACGTAGCGATTGCGGTACCAACCCTGTATATTTTTTAATCAGGAAGACTTCCTCTTTCCAACTAAGCTACCTTCAGATCGTGGCGCCGAAGAAATCGGAATTGTGCCACTACATATGATTTTCTTTTTTAACGAACCTTATGTCGAATATGTCGGTCAGTGTACGAGTTATATGTAAACATAAAATTACTTGGATTCCGATTCTCTGGTTGACATTTTACTCTTTAAGGTATTTCCTAGTGGTTGATTTCGCAAATTTCAAAAATATAAAAAGTTCGGCATCGCCTGAACTTAGCCCTTCCTTACTTGTTTAGACATGTGGTGTTACTTTATTCATATTCAATTTGATTTGTCATTTTATAATGAAGAGACTTTACTCCGGAACAACGTTTGCAAATAGTGCAAACTATTTATCAAAATAATTATAAGTAATTCGTGCAACCATGGATAGGTTTCGCACCATGTTTTCTCTAGTGAATAAGAGTATCGAAGAAGACTTGAAAAACTTTATCCGCCATCGCCGCAACAAATGAAGTTGTGTCCAACCTCTTTATCGAGCATTCTGCGGAAACATCTTAATTAGCGAGCTTACAACATTCAACTCATTTCCACTTCGAATTTATTAAAAAAAAAGAGGCGGACATAAAATAGTGAAAGTGAAAAAAGGACACAATTCCGATTTCTTTGGCGCCGCGTCCTGATTAAAAAATATATAGCGTTATAGGTACCGCAAACACTTAGTTTACGAGATATTCGACCTTAAAGTTAAAAAATTCCCAAAATTCGAACATTTCAAAAAGCTATTTCACCACATTAAACACACTTTACTCACATTTTTCACTTCAAATTAATTAAATTAAACTATAAACTTTTAAATAAATCCACATTTTACACTTTTAGCAGGGTTTTTACCTAAGAAAGTTTTATTTTATTACATTTTACACTAGTAGTGAACATCATTTGTGTGCTAAAAATTACGACGAAATGGAGCGGTAGCATGTGATGATAAGTCAATTCGCTAAATTTCCTCTTTTTCGCAAAACTTCCGCTATCCATGCATTTTCTTTTTTAAATTTATTAAACAAATTTAGAGCGCGGCCGAAGACATCCTACGCAGAAAGGAGTACTACGCGAAAGTACTTCAGTCACCCCGATATGATATAAATTTTATATTATCATAGATTTTTACTTATGTGTGTTTATTATATATAAATCACATATTATACAAATACATACATATGTAGATGGAAAGAGTGCTCACAACTCAATTATAACTTGAAAAATGTTGGAAAGTATTTTTTATTACAGTTAATATAGAAACAAACAAAGAAAAATCGTTAAAAATCTTACATATTTGCTGTTTAAGATGTGGCAACGCATCTAACCTTTTCAACGATGAGTGTGCTAAGTGATTTTTAAATTAATCAATTTTGGTAAAATATAACAAAATAAAAGTAAAATGTGAACTTATTTCAATGTTTAGAGTGTATATTTATATGTACAGAATGAAAAACGTGAAAAAATTTAGTGAAACGTAAGAAATACCATGTGTTATTAGTGCAAATTTTTGAACTTTTAATCGTGAATATTTTAAAATATAATGGGTTGTCAAAAAAGTCTTGCGGTCTTCGACCACCTCTACACCAGAACGAAAATGTTGAAACCATCGTTGTGCGGTGGAAATGGAATATCGGGTCCATAAACTGCACAAATTTTATTGGCCGCTTGAGATGCATTTTTACCTTTATCGTAGTAGTACTGTAAAATATGCCGTATTTTCTCTTTATTTTGCTCCATGTTTGCGACGCTATAACTCACGAACGACTTAAAAGAAACGACAATCTATCAAACACTGTTAGCGCGTGAAATGAGCTTTCCAAAAAGGTATAGCATGACCCGATGCGACGAATAAAACTAGAACTACGCGCTTTCATCGCCAACTAGCGAAAATACCGCAAGACTTTTTTGTTATAAGTTATTTTTATATCATTTTTGGATATTCATCCTCTGGAGAAGCTTCCCTATCCGCACATACCCCATTTATACGGAAATTCAGGTTTTTTTAACCTTCCCCCAAAGTAATCGGAACCGTGCCGAAAAAATGTACAACGAATGTGGGATTGAAAGTAAACTTGATTGAAATTCACTTGGAATTGAAGTACAGATCCTGCCCGTTAATTGTATTTTAATTAGATGTTACTTTGTACCAATTATACGTTAGTGTATCACATAAAAACTTATTAACTTACCCAAATAACAGAAGTAAGCGTTTAAAGGAAATGATTCCAAGGCAAACCAATATGAAGTTAAATTAAAAACAGGCGCAGATGCAGATAACAATGCAATTAACGCAGTATATCTTAAAGCTGTTTGTCGACATAGTGCAGGATTAGTCACAGACATCATTCGATATCCAGCACGCGAATAATCGGGTCGGAGATTCCATGACAATGCATTAAAGTGAGGGAATTGCCAGGCAAAGAGTACTCCTGCTAGTACAAATGCTGATACATCGAGGTTTCCAGTACAACCAGACCATCCCATTAGTGGAGGAATAGCACCCACAAGCGATCCAATCCATGTATTCAAAATACTTATTCTTTTTAAAGGAGTGTATACAGATGTATATAAAAAAAGGTTCGAAGCTCCTAGAATAGCCGTTAACCCATTTACTCCAAAATATAGCAAACTCAACCCCGCCGTTGCTGATATAACCGCAAATTCAATTGAATGGAGAGATGTTACCTGTCCAGTTACTAAAACGCGATTTTTAGTTCTAGACATTTGTGAATCAAACGGTACTTCATGATATTGATTAATGGCATTCGCGGCAGCAGAAACCAAGCCCGTACCCAAAGAGCATGATAGAAAAGTGTAGAGCTCAAAAGGAGCCGGGGCCATTGCATATCCACTCATCGCCGTTATAACCACAAGAGCTAAAATATTATTTAAGATGTTTATTATTGCAGCTATTATTAAATATATGTATACTTACACGTCAAACGAAATTTCGACAATTTTTTAATATAACTCCTCATGTGTTTTAACTCGGTATTTGGGCTCGGCTGCCATAAGTTACCCTTAATATTATTTCCAATTACATTTTGTGTTAAACCTTTGATTTCATTGTTAGATTTTTGAGCAATGAATGGTGCTGTTGTAACAGGTACTATTACCACGTTTGGACACTTTCTTACAGAAGTAATACGATTTGATACGTGACACATGGGGATATATCTAGTAAACTTAATTATGGGTTAGTTTAACTGTCTCTCTTAGTAATACATATCATACCTTTAGAGCTTTTATATAACTCCCCGGATAGAATCTCCAAAGAAGAATCATATTTATGATAATTTATACACATTTAAAGTACCATATCGATTCTTTTCATTCAGTAACAAATCTTGATGTAATAATTCAGAGATGGAGATCGGAGATTCCTCTATCCGGTAATCGAGTTTGCTGTTTATAATAGCAATGAAAACTACAGATGAAATCGTTGGCAATAGTTATCTTAACAATTTATACAGTACCTTGTACACCACACACTATATTTAGATTATTATTATTATTATATTTATTTAGACCGTTCACCGTCGAACTGTCATCGTAACCGGTTTCTTTTCGCTCTGTGCTTATTGAGTTTGTTAAAACGGTATAACGGTTTGTTCTGCGTTTATATTACGCTCGTGCTTTGTTTGTGAATTAATTTTTTATCGTTTTATATCTTTTCAATCACTTAATTTCTTAATTTGTTAAACTAAAATTCGCGTTTACTATGGCCCCTGGGGCCACCAAATTAGGGGATAATAGGTTTTCCCTATTATCTCCAATAATGAAAAAGAAAAGAAAAAAACCAAATCCGATCCCGTTAGACCAATTTCCAGAATTACCAGTCTCAAACACGGATGATCCAAAATTTTTGGTCATGTCATCGCTGGACGACAACAAGCCACTTAATTCGTTATCATGCTTCGCTACGTATAAAGGTATTCAAGCAATCAGTAAGGAAGTAAGTAAAGTTACTGAGCTACGTGATGGTAGCCTACTGCTCTTTGTAAATAACAACAAAACAGCTAGCAAATTTCTTTCTGCAAAAATTTTACCTGGCGGAGGTCATATCAATGTCAAGCTTCATAATACTTTGAATACGGTTAAAGGCACCATATACGCCCCATTCCTGAATAACTTATCAGAAGAAGATATTGTTGATGGTCTTAAGGAGCAGGGTGTTTCTGCTGTACATAAGTTTTCACGAATTGCTGACGGCTCCCGTAATCCTACGGGTGTAGTTTTATTAACTTTTGATAAATACAAACTTCCTGAAAGAATTGATGTTGCCTGGAGGAACCTCACTGTCCGTCCGTATTACCCTAATCCTATGCGTTGTAAGCAATGTCAATTAATTGGCCACACAGCAAAATACTGCCGTAATTCACCTTCTTGTGTCTCATGCAACCTCCCTTCCGATCATACCCCACCTACTGAATGTAAGAGAATAATGTGTGCAAATTGCTCGGGCGACCACCCGGCATCATCTAATACTTGCCCTAAATATCAACAATCCAAAGAAATATTAAAAATTAAAACTATTTATAAATGTAGTATGCGTGAAGCTGTTACCAAGTATAAAATTCAATTTTCTCATACAACTTCTAATGCAAACTCTTTTGCCTCTATAGCTAAAATTTCTAACAATACTAATCAAATCAATAATGAAACAACACCTAATAACAAATCCAACAATCCTACCAAAACTAATCTAACAACAACTACAGACATCAATTCATCTAAACAATCCCTTCCAACCCATCCTACCTCCTCTTCTGTCACTTCTCCTTCCCCTCTCTTTTCCCCTTTATCCATCTCTGACTCTCCTCTCAATATCCTTTCCTCCTGTCCTATCACACCCTCCCCCACCCTCTCCTGCTCGCAAGATCCTCTTGCATTACCCAATTTTCCTTCTTACAATGAAGACATTTAGTTTAAATAAAATATTCGTAGCTTAACTTTTTTCTTTTATAAGTTTACATATGATATGATGACACTTCTTCAATGGAACATTAACGGTTATGTTAATAATTATATTAACTTAGAGTTACTTATGGGATCGTACAATCCATCTATTATCCTGTTGAATGAAACTCACCTATCTTATAATGCCTCAGCTTTTACCCCTAGGGCTTATGTGGGATATTTTATTAATCTCCCACATAACACCACCAACAAGCAGGGAGTTGCCATCCTAGTTAAAAGAAATCTACCTCACGTATTACTTCCCATACCCCTTTCAATTTTTTCTTCTGTAGCTATTGAGATCCTCGCCCCCTATAAAATTTCAATCATCTGTGCTTATTCCCCTCCTGATCAATCATTTTCTACTACTGAATTTTTAAATCTTATTCCTTCCGGTTCAAATCCTTTTATCTTGTGTGGTGACTTCAATGCTTGGAGTCCCCTTTGGGGCTCTGCTTCGGCTAACTCCAAGGGACGTAGCATTGAGGATGCCTTACTAAGATCCAACTGCATTGTTTTAAATGATGGTTCCCCCACCCATTTTTCCACTCACTCTACCTTCACTAATATTGATCTTTCCATATGTTCTGCCTCCCTCTCCTCAAAAATATCCTGGTGTTGTATTGATGATCTCCATGGCAGTGATCATTTTTCCATCCTTTCCAAAATATCTACTTCTCGCCCTCATTCATTTTTTAAGCCCAGGATTCGGTTTAAAACTGATTCGGCTGATTGGGATAGGTTTGAAGAAGCCTGTTTTTCGCATTCACGTTATTTCCCCTTTTCTTCCAATATAAATCAAGAGGCTTCTAGAATCCAAAAAATTATACGTTCTGCTTCTAACTATTCTTTTCCCCTTTCTTCTTCTAAACCAGTCAAGCTTGCTCCTCTTTGGTGGAATAATGAGCTTTCTGCACTAAGAAATCTGAAACAGATCGCATGGCATCAATTTAAACGTTTACGTTCTAGTGCAAACTTAATAGCTTACAAAAAATCCAATGCACTTTTTCGCCATAAAGCTAAGGCTGCTAAGGTTCATTGTTTCCAAGAATTTACGAATAATATCACTTCTTCTTCGGATTCTAGAAAAATCTGGACTGATATGAAAAGACTGGCTGGTTTATCACCTTCTTCTCCTATCACTTATTTAAATACTCCTCGGGGCACTCTACTATATCCCAAAGATATAGCCTTAGAGTTTGCCACCCACTTTTCCAATATTTCTTTGGACTCCAATTTCTCTTCTGATTTTTCCTCTAGTAAACTTTCTTCTCTTTGCTCTCCTTACCTTCCTCCTTCCACCTTATCTCAATCAGCTGAATATTTAGATGCCGATATATCTGAACTTGATCTCGTCAGTCAAGGGCAAAACTCCTGGCATTGATAAAATCTCTTACCTTATCATCAAGCACCTTCCTCCATTCCTTATATCCCGTCTAGTCAAACTTTACAATAGTATTTTTCTCAGTGGCAACTACCCTGTCCTCTGGAAGACTAGCGCGATTATTCCTATTTTAAAACCTGGTAAACCTCCTGGTGTGGTCAGCAGTTATCGTCCCATTTCCCTTCTTCCTTGCCTTGGTAAATTGATTGAAAAGATTATTGCTACTAGACTCGCCTGGTATGCTCAATCTAATAATCTCATTTCGCACAACCAAGTTGCGTTCAAGAGGGGGCAGGGTACGTTGGATGCTCTCCTGCACCTTGATTACTTTATCTCTGATACTCTGTCCCACAAAAATCATGTTTCTATTCTTTCTTTAGATTTCCTAAAAGCATTTGACAGGATTGGGATTCATGTAGTGTTAAGACAGCTTAGTAGGTGGAGAGTGGGTTCTCGTATTTTTAACTTTGTCAAATCTTTCCTATCCAACCGTAAATTAAGTGTTATCATATCCAATGTTTCATCCTCTGTTCTACCATTAGATAATGGTACCCCACAAGGGTCACCTCTCTCGGTGATCCTATTTACTATTGCATTTGATGAAATCAGTACCATTCTATCAGATTTTGTTACTATCCGGCATCAGATTTATGCTGATGATTTAATTTTATTCTCAAAAACTTCAAATTTGACTTCAGTAACAATTACTTTCTCTGAAATTTTATTGCGTCTTTCTCGTTGGTCCTCTACTTCAGGCACATCAATATCTTTTCCTAAATCGAAACTTTTTCATATTTGTAAAAAACATCAATGTACTATCCCAACGCTCACATTTGATAATACAAACATTTTGTGTACAGATAGTATTAAGTTCCTTGGTATTGTATTAAGGTTGGTATGCAGCTCGCAAGTAATTGCTCAAGAAAAAAAATACATTATTTCTCAAGTAATTTGACAGCTGGTTACGCATTGTGAATGATCTACATTAGAAGAGCAAGAGAGAATAAACAAAGAAAACAAACTTTGTGCGTAATATGTATGTGTGTATGTGTATGGTAACATAAATATTTTCATTGAGATTTAAGAACTTCATAATAATGATTTCAACTAATTTAGGATGAATTTGACGATTACTTCGATGTTCCTTCAAGAAACAATTGTTGATTTGATGTTTCTTCTCAAAACCAGGTTTGCCATATTCACATTTTACTGAAAAAAAGTATTAAAAATTAGTACTAGATTTCTTGAGAGCTGCGTACTTGCACAAGTAAATTTATCGCAGGAAAGCTTCTTGACCGTTTCTTAAGCGTTTTTTTATATGAAGTTTTTACGTTTCTTGAGAGCTGCGTACTAAGCTTTAGACTCTAAGTATACATTTAAGAAACATTGTCAGTATATAAGAAAAAGACTTTTTGTTAATTTAAATATTATTAAATACCTCTCATGTAAGCGCTCACTCATCGGCTCGGCTTTACTGGTCAACGTCACTAAAGCCCTCATCTCATCTGTAATTAATTATGGCTTGGAAATTTATGGACATCATTCTAAGAATCATCTAAAGATGCTTGCTGCGCCCTATCATTCTTCAGTTCGTTGTTCTCTTCGAGTGTTTCCAACATCGCCAATTAAAAACATACTGACGGAAGCTGGCCTACCTTCTCTAAAAGATGCAGTGGAAGATAGCTTAAATAAGCTTTATTCAAAACTCATACTCAGCATACTCATAATCATCACTTTGCAGAAAGAGGTCTCCTAAAATACCGTCTTCTATTTTTAAAAGTGCTTTGTTTGCTAAAACCAATGAGTTGCCGCTTAAAATATTGCTGCCTTGCAGTAAATATATTCCACCGTGGAAAGTAAATGAATCTTCTTTCATTAGTGATCTTACTTTTCTTCGCAAATCCATCACTCCAAGCACTGTGTATAAATCTCGATTTTTGGAATTATCTGCGCACTTCAAATCTTTTGGTTGGCAGTTTATATATACTGATGGCTCCAAATCGTCGCATACATCTTTTGCTGTAGTTGATGATAACCAACAAAGAATATCGTATGGTTTATTATTTCCATTTTGTTCAATTTTTACCGCTGAAGCTACGGGTATTCTCAAAGCTGTCCAGTATGCCCAACAAAACCTTGGTAAATTCATCATCTGTACAGATAGTCTATCGTGTTTTCAAGCTTTAAAAAACCGCAGTAACTACAATGACGTCATTATTGGCATTAGATCGCTGTTGTTTTCGTTAGCACATAGACTAAAAATAATGTGGATACCCGGTCACTCTGGAATCATTGGAAATACTTTTGCGGACTCGGTGGCTAAGGAGGTGTGCATCACTCCAACAACTACATCTGCCTTGTTTGTTAAGAGTGATATAAAACGGCTTATTATTCAACAAAGATCCACTAAATTGGCGCTTGATTGGATGAATTACAGACACCACTACTCTAGAATAAATTCAAATCGTATCAAACCATCCTTTCCGTCATCGCTTTCATCTAATTATATCATTCCATATATCAGACTTCGCATTGGCCACTCCATTATCACACACGCTCACATACTAAATGGCACTCAGATCAACCAATGCCCATTTTGTGATTCAGATTTAAATCTATTGCATCTTCTGCAACATTGTCCAGCACTTCAAACTCATAGACTGTCAAACTTCAATAATACTGATCCAATAATTTTATTGATGGATCCCTCAAGCAACAACATTTCGAAAATCTACAACTTTTTGAAAGACAGCGACCTTCTTCGACGCATATAACATAACCAGTCGGCCGATAGCCCATGATGCTAGTGCTGCGTATTTTCTTAAGTTTGTATAATAATTGTATTATTATGTAAGCTTTTATAAAATAAAAAAAAAAAAAAAAAATTAAAAAAAATAAAAAAAATAAAAATTTATTTAGAATAGCATCGCCCTATTTCGGGCTTTAAATGGGTATATACCAGGTATATATGGATTGCGGAGGTCTTCCCGATTAAGAAAATATATATACATAGTTGCCACTAATTTATGGTTTTTCAGATATTTGCATTTAAAGTTCAAATATTCAACTATTTATAATGCGTGTTTCTCCGACTTATATTTTTAACTTTTGGTAAAGGTTCAGGAGAGCGGCTTTTCCGAAAACGTGCACCAATTTTCACGGGAAATGTCTTAAAACACTCGTTTTTAGTTCTACTTTACGAATATGTTAGGCGCGTGCTTTTAAAAACAATATTTTCTTTGTTTTAATAGAAAAACATCGTATTTCCCGAAATCAAAAATTCACTTTTGCACTTTACACGCCTTTAGATGTTAAAAATTTATGTTCTATCAATTATATACACGTAATTATTGATGTTCTTTAATTAATTAATTAGAGAAATGGTTTTTATTGTTATTTTTATAAAAATATGTAAAACTTCACAATTACTTCACTTCAACGAAAATGGCAAGGTTATGTTCGAAATTATGGCATCGCTGTTGGAAATTCGAATCTATTGATTTATGCACTGATCGTTTTCGAATTATCGATACTCTCGATATTTGAGTCTGAAAGAGAATTGGTTAGAAGGAGAAATACGTAATAGGAAAATTTATAATTCATTATTATTGCAGAAAGAAGAAGAAGTTGGACACAGAAGAATTATGAACGCCGGGGTGTTGGACCGACCAGGGTTATTTTTTTTCGAGCGCTCGAATATGCAATAATAATGAATTATAAATTTTCCTATTATGTATTTCTCATTTTTACCAATTCTTTATCAGACTCGAATATTGAGAATATCGATAATTCGAAAACGATCAGTGGATGAATCAATAGTGACCATTCGAATTTACAACAGTAATGCCATAATTTCGTACATAACCTTGCCATTTTCGTTGAAGTGAGGTGATTGTGAAGTTTTTCATACTTTTATAAAATTAACATAAAAACCAATTTCTGTTATTGATAAACTAAACAACAGCAATAATTACGTGTACATAATTTATAGAAAGTATAATTTTAACATCTAAAGGCGTGTAAAGTGCAAAAGTGAATTTTTGATTTCGGGAAATACGATGTTTTTCTATTAAAACAAAGAAAATATTGTTTTTAAAAGCACGCGCCATAACATATTCGTAAAGTAGAACTAAAAACGATTGTTTTAAGACATTTCCCGTGAAAATTGGTGCACGTTTTCGGAGGTAAAGGTTCAGGAGAGCGGCTTTTCCGAAAACGTACACCAATTTTCACGGGAAAGGTCTTAAAATACTCGTTTTTAACTCTACTTTACGAATATGTATGGCGCGTGCCTTTAAAAATTATATTTTCTTTGTTTTTATCAAAAAACATCGTGTTTCCCGAATTGAAAAATTCAATGTTACACTTTACACGTCTTTAGATGTTAAAATTATACTTTCTATAAATTATGTACACGTAATTATTGCTGTTGTTTAGTTTATCAATAACAGAAATTGGTTTTTATGTTAATTTTATAAAAGTATGAAAAACTTCACAATCACCTCACTTCAACGAAAATGGCAAGGTTATGTACGAAATTATGGCATTACTGTTGTAAATTCGAATGGTCACTATTGATTCATCCACTGATCGTTTTCGAATTATCGATATTCTCAATATTCGAGTCTGATAAAGAATTGGTAAAAATGAGAAATACATAATAGGAAAATTTATAATTCATTATTATTGCATATTCGAGCGCTCGAAAAAAAATATCTCTGGTCGGTCCAAAACCCCGGTGTTCATAATTCTTCTTCTTTCTGCAATAATAATGAATTATTAATTTTCCTATCGTATTTCTCATTTTAACCAATTCCCGATCAGACTCGAATATTGAGAGTATCGATATTTTAATTTTTTTTTTATTTTTCCAATTATTATTATTTTTCTGTTATGTATTTCTCATTTTTACCAATTCTCTTTCAGACTCGAATATTGAAAATATCGATATTTCATTTCTTTTTATTTTTCCAATTAATATTGTTTTTCTATTATATATCTCATTTTTATCAATTCATGTTTAGTCTCGAATATCAAGAGTATCGATATTTCGAACCCGATCACTGTTTGTATCACTAGTGCTCAATTGAATTTCGAACAGTGATGCTATTTATAGCGTAAATATCGTGCAAAACCGTAATATTTTTTATTGTTTTATTGCAAAAAACAGAGAAATACATAACTCGCCATACATATTCGTAAATTGGAATTAAAAACACATTTTAAGACATTTTCCGTGAAAATTGGTGCAGGTTTTCGGAAAACCCGCTCTCCTGAACCTTTACCCGTTTAACATTTCACTCATTCGTTTCTAACTATTTATTTTATATTAAATAGTGTAAAACCAACTTTAATTTTATATTAAACTTTAGTTGAAATCCATTTATTTATACAATAAGAATATGACTGCAAACAAGTAAAAAATTAGTGTTACCATATTTTGTAATAGAATAAGAATAAGATAACAGAATAATTACAGAGAACGTAAATTATAGAAAAGGTGCATTAACGGGCAAGTGTGTGAACTGTCAAAAGCTAACAAAATTCGATGAGCGTGTTTCACCACAGCTAGTTAAGTAGGAGAAATTTTAACAGTGTCGCGTGAACAGCGATGAGCATTCAATGAAAGTTATGCTCAGAAATATACATTGCTATTACAGACGTATGTTGGCCTTTTGCTTATATTTTTATAAGTACGTTTACATGCAATCATATTAATTGATATGAGTATAATTTTGCGTATTTTTCTGAATAAACAATATTTGTAGTTAATGTGCGAATAAGAGTTATTTTTTAAATATTCCTTATGTTTAATAATTTCATATAAGAATAAGTTTGTGTATATGCTATGTATACGTTAGGGTGCTTCAAAAAAAAGGTTAACTTTTTTTTCAACTCTTACCCTCTCAAATGTTAGTGATTGACAAACAAAAAATCCTCTCTCAAGCCAGTCGCTGCAGCTTAACTGGGCATCTCCGCAGGATAAAATCTATGTCTTACTAACTGTCAAATCTATTGCCATTGCCAAATCTGTATGTGGGCATTTGTTATCATAAGATAATCATTTGCGCAAAGGCGTAGGGTAGGTAGGTTCGAGCTGATGTAGCGCATGCGTTGAGCTATTGAAAAATTTATTTTATCACTTTGCGAAATGCCGTCGGGTAGGTAGCTGATGTAGCGCATGTTTTGAGCTCTTGAACTGTTTAAATCTTTTATGAGGAAAATAAAAAAAGGATTACGATCCTTTTACAAATGTATTTCTGGGAAAAATAAGAAAAGGAAAAAGATTCTTTTTTTTGCAAATGTATTTCTGTGAAAAATAAGAATTCATATTTTTGGACTACTATATAATATATATATTTTATCAAAATGGCACATCAACTGCTAATTGAGCCCGATAGGGCTGCACTCCTACCTACCTATACAATAATTGTAGCATATATACGAATTAAAATAATAAATTTAAAATGAGCAATGATATTTTGATTTTGGTAGTATAAGTTTATTAAATTTAAGATTTCGCTTATTCATAACCCAATTTGTATAATTTTTCTGTAAACTAACATGAATAAACTAAATATTAATTTTTTTAATAAATGTTATTTTGAAAATGTAATTTATATTTATAATATAACACAACAGTCTTAACACTCGCCTTTCTAATTTTCATATTACCGAAATGAAAATGCCGTCGGCATATGTGCAAATAATAATGTTGCCTCTTCGAAATTTTCATTAAAATGAAAACAGCGCTGTCAAACTGTTGAAGCTGTCACGCTTATAGCTTACGATATATGGCATTCTAATTAGTTCGCCATATATTGTAAGCTATAAGCCATGTGGTGTCTCCACAGGCAATAAGCACGGCAATAAAGTTAGTAAGACATAAATTTTATCCTGTCGAGATGCCCCGTAACACTAAGGAGTCGCTATTTTTGTTTTAGGTTCCCATACATTTTACATAAGAATTTTCGTTTTTTCATTCAAACTAAAATTTCACCTACTAATTTTCGTTCCACCGTACACATACACACATACATATTACGCACAAAGTTTGTTTTCTTTGTTAATTCTCTCTTGCTCTTCTAATGTAGATCATTCACAATGCGTAACCAGCTGTCAAAATTACTTGAGAAATAATGTATTTTTTTTCATGAGCAATTGCTTGAGAGCTGCTAACCAATCTTTAAAGTTTAAAGGCCTGGAAAGAAATATGTTCATGTACATACTATGTATATCTTATGTAACGGTCAAGAAACCTGCCTGCGATAAATTTACTTGTGCTAGTATGCAGCTCTAAAGAAATCTAGTACTAATTTTTAATAAATTTTTTTAATACAATTCGAATATGGCAAACCTGGTTTTGCGAAGAAGCATGAAATCAACAATTTTTTCTTGAAGGAAATTCAAAGTAATCGTTAAATTCATCCCAAAATAGTTCAAACCACTATTATGAAGTATAGTTACTTTTGAATTGTTGTGTAAAACTTACCAATCATGAACAACATTCATTAAATTGCAATGAAAATATTTATGTTATTACACAAATGAATACATACATATTACTCATAAAGTTTTGTTTCTTTATTTATTCTCTATTCTATTCTAGTCGATCTTTCACAATGCGTAAGCAGCTGTCAAAATTACTTGAAGAAATAATGTAATTTTTTTCTTGAGCAATTACTTGAGAGCTGCATACGAGCCTTAAGGGGGTTTATTTCGTCGAAAAAAGACCTTTTTTCATGAATTTTTTTAGGCTTATTTTACTTATTATTATATGAAAGTACAATATTTGAAGGATATTTAAAAAAAGTTTTGTCGAAAAATAGCGAGGAATAACGGATTTGTCGTCGATCTCTACAGGTACCACGAAAAAAAGTTTTTGTGCGGTGACCAGCCTACAGCATCACTGGATCATCTCAAACCAAAAAATCAAAATGCTTTCTATAGTTTATTAGTTTATCTTTCAATTGACGTCGAGTTTTTTTTTTTAATTTTTCAATGTTTCAATTTTTGGTACCATTTTCAAGCCAAAATGACGATTTTAGACGAAAAAATCGACCTATTTGTTATTGTAAAATTGTTAGTAATTAAAATTTTTGGAAAAGCTCAACGCCATTCGAGAGCTATATATACATATGTAGAATATTTGTACAAAATTTCAAAACGATCGATGCAGTAGTTTTTTCTGTGGGCTGGTCACCGACTTTAAAAATGACATATTTGGGAAAATCGATTCAAAGTTTTTACCGCTCAGCGCAGGTAGCTGGAAGGCGTGCAAACCTAAGTTAGAGGTACCGTTATTCAACCTACTGTAACTTCGTTAGTTTTTCTCCGAATGACCTAAAACTTTAACACAATATTCTTGAGATGTGGATGGTTCAGAAAAAAAAACTAAAAAAAAAAATGAAAAAAAGTTGTCAAACCTTAACCCCCCCTTAACAACAACAAACAATGACTATTATTTATTTCCAAGGATTTTAATATATGTATGTATGTATATAAATTAAATGCAGAGTCGTTTGTGCATTGTAAATATGCGAATCTGTAAGCGTACATTCCTTAACATCGGAAATAGCATAATTTTTCTCATTTAACACTGAAAATGCTCAATTCTGATATTTTCGTGTCCCCTGATGTTAAATGTGGTGAAACACGCTAATCATTTTTCTGTGGTGTGATGAAACATGCTCATCCAAAACAGTAAATATCCCATAAGTGAAATATCCCTAATCGTGAACCTTCCTTATGATATACGTTCTCTGATGATTATGACGTCAATACAAAATTTCTTATAGTGTAATGAGTAATGTTACATCTAGCAGAATTTTTATTATCTTGATAAATCCCGGTGTTGTATCGGCGAGGGTTATTTTTGTGAAGCGCGACCGAAGGCCGCCAATGCAGAAAGGAGTTCAACGCGAAAGAACTTTCACGCCAATGTGGTGGTCCGATCAGGGTCTGTTTTTCGAACCGCTGTTGCAGACCGCCAATGCAGAAAGAAGTTCAACGCGAAAGAACTGATTAAGCCCAGGTGTTGCTCCGACCACCAGAAAGTAATTCTATGCGAAAAACTATAGTTTTTTTTTCTCTTCATTGGGGTATTATTTGTTTTCTTTATTTCTTCTGGTGCTTCTGTGAAATATGTACGTAAAGTAACACTGTTTATTAGTTAGAATGCAGAACTTTTGTTATTGTGTGACAAAAATAATTGACAAAAGTTAAATGTTAAATAAAATTTATTTTTTCTCTATTTAATATGAAATAAATGATTAGAAACAAAAAAAAGTGAAGTGTTAGGGAATATAAAAGCTAAAAAATTAAGCGTTAAATTCATTATAATCGGAGAAACACGCGTTTTAAATAGTTGATATTTTGAAAGTTAAATGCCAATATCTCAAAAACCAGAAGTCAGCGGCAACTATATATGTATACACTTGATCTGGAGGACCTCCTTTATGCGTCCATATCAATTTTAGCCCCGAAATCGGGGAATGCTAATCTAAAATTTACCCGCGAATTGTAACAGTATGGAGCTATTGATTTGCGATATAAGACCAAGGTCTAAACGCTTCTTTTGGCAATATTGACAGCAAAAAAAGAATTACGACTATATAAATAGCTAGTCAGGATGTTATGTTAGGGGTATGGAGTCTTAATTCGTAATATTGTAATAACCTGAACCATATCTCTCGAATGTGGTGAAACCCGATAATAAATTACAAATTTTTTAGTGTGACAAGCGTATTCAATAATGAATCTTCTTTTTTTGCTTTTATTCGGATTAATATGGAATGGGGCTACTTACAAGCCAGTGGTTTTAATACATGGTATTCTATCAGGACCTGAAAAAATGATTGTATTATTTGAAGAAATTGAAAAGGTAAATCGGATCGAGCTTTGTAATGTCTATCTAAGTTTCTATTGTTTTTAATCTGTAAAATTGGTACATGTATCCGATGATAAAGAACTTTTTACAAATATTATTGTTGCTTGTTGAAATGTATTGTTAATGTAGGAGGGAAGGGTAAATTTTAGAAGAACATCCTCAATTTCGTGGTTAAGGTCCTCCAGATCAAGAAAATGTAGGTACATACAAGGCGCCTTCCAAAGTAAATGGTACTTAAAAAAAACCAAAAAAAATGTTTTTTTCGGCAAAAGCAATTTATTTTATTCAAAAAGTCGGCTGGGATTTAGAATAGCATCCCCGGATTTCGGGAATAAAATGGGTATCACTGGAAAGGTGATGTTCTCCAGATCACGAAAATATATATATATAGTTGCCGCTGACTTATAGTTTTAAAGATATTTGCATTTAAAGTTGAAAAATTGAAAACTTTTGCATTGGTAATTTGTATATTGTGAACACCTTTTTCACTTATATTATGCACTTTTCGGCTGGGATTTAGATTAGCATCCCCGGATTTCGGGGATAAAATGGGTGTCACTGGAAAGGTGGCGCGGCGCGAAAAAAAAAATAACCATGGCAACCCTTTTCTTATTGTGCAAATGCAGAGAATTGTAACTAAAATAAAATAATTTAAATAAAGCTTTATTTACAATAAATATTAAAAAAAATAATATACAGAAACGTTATAGTGAAGTGTTAGTAAGTGAAAAGTGCATAATATAACTGAAAAAGTTACTCACAATACACAAATTATCAATGTAAAAGTTGTCAATTTTTCAACTTTAAATGCAAATATCTTTAAAACTATAAGACAGCGGCAACTAAATGTATATATTTTCGTGATCTGGAGAACGCCACCTTTCCAGTGACACCCATTTTATCCCCGAAATCCGGGGATGCTAATCTAAATGTTACCCCACTTTTCACTTACTAACACTTCACTATAACGTTTCTGTATATTAATTTTTTTAATATTTGTTGTAAATAAAGCTTTATTTTAATTATTTTATTTTAGTTACAATTCTCTGCATTTGCACAATAAGAAAAGGGTTGCCATGGTTATTTTTTTTGGAGCGCGGCCGAAGGCCGCCAACGCAAAAAGGAGTTCTATGCGAAAAAAATTCTGAAACACCCGGGTGTTGGACCGACCAGGGTTATTTTTTTTGAAGCGCGGCCGAAGGCCGCCAACGCGAAAAGGTGTTCTATGCGAAAAAAATCTGATACACCCGGGTGTTGGACCGACCAGCGTTATTTTTTGAAGCATTAATAGATAATTTGTACCATTAATAGATGCAATTAAATATGTATATACATTGCACTGAAACATTTTGGTTTTCTTTATTTTGAATTATTGTCCATACAAAAATGTTGGCTGGGTTGCATTGGTTTCAGTTTGTATGGAAAAATGAGCAAAAACACCGATTTTTGGTCATTTTCAAAGGGCTCCCTAGAGGTCTATAGTGGCTCTAGGGGGTCGAGGGGGGGTTTATTAAAAAGTTCGAACCTTCCTCTTTCCGATAAGGGGGCGTGAGGGGGCCCTCCCCTGTTTTTCTCCATAAACGATACTAAACCGGTGCGATACCAAACATTTCCCGTGATTTGTCTTATAAAGAAAATTTCAGCTCGTAAATTTACGTTTTTCAAGAAAATTATGTATCTTAGTTTGTCTGAGGGCGAAAATTTTTCGAAACACATAAAGCAGTTCTCTGATGTCATTGAGAAAATGGCTGAAATAGGTATAGTAGTACCAGAGGAAATGTTAGTCATTATTCTGCTATCAAATTTACCGCAGTCATATGAAAATTTCGTGGTTGCTATAGAAACACGTAATAATTTACCATCATTAAATGTGTCGAAAATTAAATTACTTGAAGAAGGTGAACGTCGTCAGGAGAAGGATGCAGATGTTCAAAATATCGAGAATCAACAGGCTTTTTCGGCAATGACGAACTTCAGGAAAAATGTAAGTGCGCACAAAAATCTGAACAGAAATACTCGTAAAGGATATGCTTCAAATTCGGTAACGAAGCAATTTAACGTTAAATGCTATAATTGTGGGAATAGAGTCATCTGGCTGCGCAATGTAGAGCATCTATGCAGCAAACTCATAATGCTATTGGAAGTGTACTCGCAGCATCTGGTGTACAAGAATTTAACCGTTTGAAATGGTGCGTGGACAGTGGAGCGACATCACATATGTGTTGTGAGGGCAGTTTGTTTCATACGTTTCAGAATCATACTGAAAAGGTGAGTTTAGCGGGTGAACATTTTATCGAAGCGCAAGGTATTGAGACTGTGATCCTACGATCAGGAAACGAAGATGTTATCATGAGGAATGTTTTATACGTCCCAGATCTACAATCAAATTTTATATCTGTTGGAAAGGCTTCGAGCATAGGGTGTACAATTTCGTTTAATAAGAAATTTTGCGTTATCAAAAATGATGCAGGCAAAAATTTACTGAAGGCGCACAAACGCAATAATTTGTTCATTTTTGGAAAAGCACCGAATTCATGTTTTTATCTAACGCTAATGAAGTAATGAAATGGCATAACAGGTATTTGAATTTTAAAAGATCTTCTTGAGTTAATCCATACGGACGTTTGCGGTCCAATTAATAAAACATCAATTAGTGGTTCAAAATATTTTGTAACTTTTATCTATGACAAATCGAGGTATGTACATGTTCGTATATTTCCTTAAAACTAAGGGAGAAGTTTTACTAAAATTTAAACACTTTAAAGCTATGGTGGAATGCCAAACTGGGAAAAGAATGAAAGCTATTCGCAGCGACAATGGGCGTGAATTTTTAAATAAAGATTTCGATAATTACTTAAATATGTACGGTATTAAGCGTGAACTTACTGTACCATATACATCTCAACAAAATGGTGTAGCTGAGCGCGCAAATCGCACTTTAGTTGAAATGGCGCGATGTATGTTAGTTCATACAGGAATGGATGAAAGTTTTTGGGGAGAGGCAATTCCTACTGCTGTATTTCTACGCAATAGATCGCCAACAAAGATTCTAGTAAATAAAACTCCTTACGAAACTTGGTTAGGAAGAAAACCAATGGTTAATTTTCTAAAAACTTTTGGATCATTAGCTTTAAATAAGAAAGAAATTCATAAGTTTCGACCTAAAGGTAAAGAATATATTATGGTTGGATATGCAGAAAAGGCCAATGCATATCGTTTATATGACCCAATAACACGCAAATTCATCATAAGTAGAGATGTTATATTCATTGAAAACTCTCAGAAAATTAATGAAGTCAGTGATAAGGTAGACGTGAGCGAATTATTACTCAAAACAAGTAATGACGAAGCAGTAACTGACACAGAGTGCATAGAGAATCTAGCTGGAGGAGGAGAGCAACTAAATACCAGCAATATTCCGATAGCAAAAGATGATAAAGTTGAAGTAGATCCTATTAATATGATAAATAAGGAGAAATCTAATACAAGAGGAAGAGGAAGACTAAAAATAATCCGAACTGGCAGGGTTGGTTGTCCTAGAAAGCAACATAATATATTGAATTCAATGAATAACAGCATAAAGATACCTGAAACTGTTGGAGAAGCATTACTCAGCGAATATTCTGCAGAATGGAAGAAAGCCATGCAAGTTGAATATGATGCGTTGATAGACAATAACACATGGACGCTGGAAGAATTACCTTCATGTCAAAAAGTTGCCGGATGTGAATGGGTTTTTTCTGTGAAGCGAGATGTTGATGGTAATATTGAACGTTTTAAGGCAAGGCTAGTAGCAAAGGGTTGCAGTCAGTAATACATTATAAATTACAATGAAACTTTTTCACCAGTGGTACGCTACGAAACTCTTAGGATGACAATTGCATTAGCAGTAGAGTACCAAATGCATTTACATCAAATGGACGTTGCAACAGCTTATTTAAATGGGGAACTTCATGACCAGAGTATTTTGTAGGTAAAATTTTCCCAAATCGTGTTCTTAAACTTCACAAGTCGTTATATGGACTCAAACAATCAGGAAGAGAATGGAATTCAAAACTCGATTTCATTTCGAAGAAAATTGGTTTTTTGTCATGTCCAAGTGAACCTTGCGTTTACACGAAACATTCAAGTGGGTGCTTGACAAGTGATTATACATAAATTGCATTATTTAAAAACATTGGGGTAGCGACGCTACGGACAGAAAGTCTTATACGGGATATGCTTTCTTTTTGGCAGGTAGCGTATTCTCTTGGCAATCTAAGAAACAAAACACAGTTGCACTCAGCAGTACAGAAGCGGAATACATGGCGATGTCCGCAGCAAAAGAAGCCAGATATATAAGAAAACTTATACAACAAATCGGGATTGATCCAACAAATAATCCTATAAAAATTAACGGCGATAATTTGGGGGCACAACATTTAATTAAGAATCCTGTATATCATTCCCGCAGCAAGCATATTGATATAAAATATCATCCTGTACGCGAAGTTTTAAAAAGTAGACAAATTTCAATTCATTACGTTCCAAAAAATGAGATGGTTGCCGATATACTAACGAAAAACTTAGAAAAATTTAATCATCATAAATTTGTTAAACTTTTGGGATTAGAATAATACATATACATATTTGGGTTGTTACTGTTGCAATTAATATTGTATTGAGGAGGAGTGTTGAAAGTACTTGCAACACAAACTACTTGTTGCAATTATTATATTCTAATCATTGTATTCTTCTTGTGATTTGTCTTATAAAGAAAATTTCTTCTTTGTCTGAATAAATGATTCTTACGAATAAAACGTTTTCTACATCTAAATTATAAACTTTTAGTTTACCAACTTTATTTATTTTAAAACAAAATAACAACATTTTTTAACATAGCTAAAGATATACTTTATTACGTCCATAGAACGTCAAAACATTCAATCGCGTACTTTCTTTTAAAAAAATTCAAGAAAATCGCCTAATTTTTCATGCGTCACACTGGTATAGCCCCTTAATGCAAGATTGGATAATTGCAAGATACAGTTTGATCCAAAATTAACATATTATTTAAGTTTGCCGCCATTTATTTAGTACAGCATTGTCAACCCTAAAAAGAAACAATTTGACTGCTGGCTTTTGCTTAGTAAAAATGGAGCCTCAGATGATAGAACAGTAAAAATTGAGATATCGTAATGAAACTTCGTACATGTATACTTCGACTAAAAAGTGAGTTCGTAAATGGGGGTTATAGGACTATTGCCATTTTCACACTAGCTCGTGTGGTATCGACGGGTCTGACAGGTCCTTACCGATTCTGATGTAGCTATTGGTATTGCTCGACGTAAGTTTACACAGTCGTATTAGTTTTGTGAAGCCCAAATTCAGACATAGCGGCATAGAAGCAGTTTCTTTCCGAACTATCGAGGCTTTAAAAATAAATTCCGGGCGATATAAGCGTTCCCTTTTTTGTGAATTGGGCAGAGTATCTTTATGTTCAAATCGTTGGCCATGCTTCATCCGACCATATTCTATAAAGAAGCTGATGCATCATCCTTATAAGTTCTTCGCCGCCGTGTTTGAATAGCTCGGCCGGCAATCCATCGGCCCTCGCCGCTTTGTTGTTTTTCAGACGGGTAATTGCTATTCGAATTTCTTCATGGTCGGGCAATGGAACGTCTGCTCCATCGTCATCGATTGGGGAATCGGGCTCGCCTTCTCCTGGCGTTATGCTTTCACTACCCTTCAGCAGGCTGGAGAAGTCTTCTCTCCATAATTTAGTATGCTCCAGCCATCGGTTACTAAATCACCTCTGGGGGTTCTACAAGAGTATGCTCCGGTCGTTAAACCTTCTGTTAGTCGCCGCATCTTTTCGTAGAATTTTCGAGCTTTACCCCTGTCGGCCAGCTTGTCAAGCTCTTCATACTCACACATTTCGTCCTTTTTCTTTTTCTGTCTGCAAATGCATCTCGCTTACCTCTTTAACTCTCTTTATGTATCCCATACCGCAGTCTGTTTTCTCTCCACTGCGACACGGCACTCCTCATCGTACCAGCTGTTCTTTTGCTATTTCCGAAAACCAATGGTTTCGTATGCGTACGTAAGGAGCTTGACATGCAGTCCCACAGTTCTCCTATACAGAGTTGCTGATGAGTTCTTTCAGAGAGAAGGAGCGCAAGTAGAGCAGAAAATCGTTCGGCGGTCTGTTGTAATTGCAGCTTCTCGACATCGAAACTTCCTTGTGTTTGTTGACGTGCGTTTTTTGCTGCACAGTGGCGGGTGCGCATCTCCGCTGCAACAAGATAATGGTCCGCGTTAATCCTAGGACCTCGGGGCGTACGCACGTCTAAAACACTGGAGACGTGTCTTCTTTCTATCACAACATGATAGGTATGGTGGGTGGCTTTTCGATCCGGAGACAGCCTGGTAGATTGATGAAATTTCCTATGCTGGAATCTAGTATTATAGATAATAAATTTTCGGGCCCCGGAGAAGTCGATCAACCTCAACCGTTTTAGGAGTGTTTCATCATGTAGGCTGAGTGTACCGATCTTTGTGCCAAAGGCACCTTCTTTGCCCACCCTGACGTTAAAGTCGCCAAGCACGATTTTGATATTGTGGCTAGAGGACCATCCACCGGGCTGAACGCCAGGACTCGGTGACGTCTCTCTCCCACCACGAAACCCACCTCAAAATTTACGCTCCTTTTTATGGCCACTGTGGACAATACGACAAGGACCTTCTCGCCTTAGTCCTTGTTCCGTCCATCGCATGGGCGGCGGTGATGTCAGCCAAAATAACCCAACTCGCTACGGCCAAATCCTTTAAGAACCCCTGCCGACCCGACGGTTCGAAAATGGATGAAATCATATTATAACCCATATAGCAGTTTTGTTAAAAACTAATAAAAGGGCGACAAATCCATTGATAAATGCTTCAGATATATAAAACTCTACATATACCCAAGATGGTACGGTAATGTTTCATAGAAGCCGGAGTCAACTTACGATGATGGGCATGGTACCGTTCATTTTAGGTGAAAATCTATATTCGGGACCTATTTGAACGATTTTGGCCAAATTATTTGTAAAGCGCGGCCGAGGGGTGCTAACGCAAAAAGGAGTTTGAAGAGGGTGTATACATTTTTTAATGCTTGGGACTTCCTCTATCTGTCCTTACCAACAGAAAGTATAAATGTCCCATTTATTCCAATGTGAGAGCGTATCAAAATTATAATTTTTGAAGACATTTTGTATTGTTGCCAGATCAGAAAAAAACTATTTTGTGGGTAAATAAATAGAAGTCTTTTTTTTTCGTTAGAAAAACCTCGCGGCACTTACCCTTGGTGTTGGCAACTAATTTGCTGGCAAAAACGAATCGAAAGCGGGATACTGGTCGGTTGGTACTCGTATGTACGTATAAGCGCACGGATCGAATAAGAAAAGAGGCTCGGCGCCGTCCGTAAGTTGCTTTTGTTCATGGTGTCCAGTGTTCTCGTGTGTGGTGTGAAGATGTGGTGTGTATGTTGATGATGTGGTGGGCATCATGCCGATGTGTTGAGAAAGCGGTGTGTAGTGTGAGATGAACAAAAATGATGCGCATGATGCCAATGTGTTGAGCATGGTATGTGTAGTGTGGGGTGAAGATGTGTTGAATATGGTGTGTATGTGTGGGGTGTAGTGAGATTATATTAAGAGGGGGGCGCAGAATCTCATTTAACCATCCAGGTCCCCCTAAACGAATGTTTAGCCTAAAAGGCGCTGCAGCTGTTGCAGCGTTGCCACAACGCTGCTCAGCCCCGTAGACCGACGAGGTGGTGGTCCAGCCTGCTGACGCCGCAACGAGATTCCGCTTCGCTGGGGCGCGCCACGAGATGCGGATTGGAAGCGGGGTATGCGGCCGTGCGGGATGGGTGGCCGATTCACTTCGCGTGCCGCGATGCGATGTAGCAGCGTGTGATGCGGCCTGTGGCATATTTGGCACAGCCCTCGTGACTCACACGCTGCAGTCCCATGGGTATGTGACAGGCAGTTATGGCAATGCCCGTTGGCCTGGGCAACTTGCTGCCGTTGCACGGGTCGCATACCCCTAAATATGCCACAATGGTGCAGGCGATGTGGGCGCCGACAGATGGGGCACCGTAGGGTCCCCGTGGTCCGCGACGGGGGTGGTGGTGGTCGAGTGCCGCCACGAGGTGCGGATTGAAGGACCGCTGCAGACGCGGTTGCCGGTACAAG
>NW_026089623.1:8896466-8943770 GCF_024586455.1 Bactrocera neohumeralis
GCAATCACTAATCCGCTGTATACAGTACCAAACTGCTTTGTTAGCGGTTTTTCGGTTTTTACCGTAAAATAAACCGAATACCGAAAACAGTTTGGAAACGGTTTTCAAATACTTCCGACCTGAATTTCGGTCAGACCGCAGATTTAAGTTTCTGGTAATAAATCATACATATATGTATGTATACATATAATATAAAAATTCAAATGAAACGATACAACTCACTTTGCTTTCCGCCAGGGGCTTTTGGGGATATTGTGAGTTTACGTATGTATGTATCTGATGTGTGGGTGGTGTGCGTGCGCCTGTGGTTGTGCCTGCCTGTGCTTCGCTTGCTTCTTCAGTTCTCCTGTCCTTTTGTTGCTGGTGTTGCGGCTTGTATTTTTGTATTCCTTTTTTCCTTTTGTTTGTATGTTTTATGTCACTCCACTATCACCGTTTATATATATATACAGTGTCGGACAAAACTCATTGGACTAACTCGAGTCTCACACATGTTCCGTCATAACTTTTTACATAGATGCATTAGAAGAATATTTTTTTTTGCAAAAGATAGACCACATATTCTATATTAAGAAACAATGCAATAATATTTTTTTAACTTTTATGTAAGATTTATAAATTATAACAGAAGGGAAAAAAGTAAAAATTCGTGCGGCATAACTCATTGGACTTTAGCTAAATATGAAAATAAATTAGTTTTAAATTAATATTTTACTGAGTAGCCATTATTTTTTTTTTGATTGCAACACATCTTTTAGGCATAAATGAAATTTAGTTACTAATATGTGAATCATTTATTCCAGTCTCGGCTCGTTTTAATACATCAAGTAGCTTGTTTTTATAACCGTGGACCTGTTCCTCTTTAATTTGCCTGTTGACAATTTCCCATAAGTTTTTAATCGGATTCATGTCACGAAACTGGTCGGACCATCTTATAACATAAACTTATTATTCCAAAAATCAATCCTTCACAACTTTGAGGATGTGCCTGGGGTCATTGACATGTTGAAACTGCCAATCAGGCAGCATTGTTTGGATAGCGTGAGGAAACATTTGGGTTGGCAGTATATTTTTATATTGGAACCCATCCATGTTCCCTTCTATTCTGTAAATTGGTCCTACACCCTAACCAGAAAAGCATTCCCACACCCAACCATGCTTTACTGCACCCTGCAAATATCGACACTCTAAACGCTTCATGTTGGTCTTCGTATACCTGTCATTCCATCTAAGTTCTGCAAATTAAATTTGGACTCATCTGAAAACAATATCGGCTTCCATTGCTCTTCAGACCAATTTATATGCAGTTTCGCAAATTCCAAAGGTGCTAACCGATTTTTTTGGAAATATTAGATTTTTTTACTGCACGGAAGCTAAAAAGACCAACATCAACGGCGCGCCGTTGTATTGTACGCGTACTCTCTCTTAGTTGTGAGCTATCTACAACATTGTTTGTTGATATCTGGCGATACTTTATAAACTTTTTTAAAGCTTCTTTTCCACACATTTTTTGTGAATTTGCTTACAATTAATAATTTAAGTTCAGTTGAATGTGTTTTGTCTACTATTTTTATCAAAAATAATTTTTTTGTAGCATTATTCGGGAGAACTTTAAATATTTCACAACACACTCGTTATCATTAAAATAAATAACTCGAATAAGTGTGATCTACGATTTATAATAATTATAATTATTGTAAGTACCTGTAAAATTCTTTTCCCGCCACATAACGGTAAATTAATTCAATGGAAGTGGTTATTTCGATATCCAAAGTGTTAGTCCAATGAGTTATGTCGCACGAATATTTTACTTTCTTCCCTTCTGTTATAATTTATAAATCTTACATAAAAGTTAAAAAATATTATTGCATTGTTTCTTAATATAGAATATGTGATCTATCTATTGCAAAAAAATTATTCTTCTAATGCATCTATGTAAAAAGTTATGACGGAACATGTGTGAGACTCGAGTTAGTCCAATGAGTTTTGTCCGACACTGTATGTATGTATAGTAGGTGTCAATTTTTTTCGTTTACTTTGCTCTCTCTCATTTCACCGCACTTTTTAGTTATTATTACTTTTTCTTTTTCGCTTGTGGGCCGTTTCAACTCACTGTCACCTTACATATACTCGTATATGTATTGTATGTGTATATTAATTTTAACAATGCACTTTGTCACCTCACTTTGTTTAAGCTTTATACAGCACTCATTTGCACACGTAATGTGGTTTATTCTTTTTGGTCTTTTCTTTTTTCCCGTTGTGTGCGTATGCATATGTATGTATGTAGATATGAAAACAAAATTTTTTTTTTTTCGTATGTTGGCTTTTATCTAACCATGTCACCACCGCTATTTTCCGCACTTTTAACAAAATATTTTTTTTTTATGTATCCAACAAAGGTTATCCGAACTGAGTCACCTCACCACCGTTTTTTTGTTTTTCTTTTCACCTTTTTGTATGTATGTACATACTTATATATCCACCAACGGTTTATTCTGTAACCGTTTTTAAAAAGTGTCACCTCACTACCGTTGTCTTTTCACAAATTTTTGCACTCTTTTTTTCTTTTCTTTTTTTCCAACTGGTTCTTCACTTTTTTGTTTAAACCGTTGTAAACTCCGGGATTTTTTATTTCTTTTTTGTTTCAACTCCGGGTTTTTTTTTCCACTTTATTGCTTCAGTTACCGCGTTACCGTCACCGTTTTTTATTATATATATATATATTTTTTTTTATTATAATTTTTGTTCTTGTTACCACAACTGCCGTCCGGTACGGCTTCGAAGGACCATAAATAAATAGAAGTCTTTTTTTTCGTTAAAAAACCTCGCGGCACTTACCCTTGGTGTTGGCAACTAATTTGCTGGCAAAAACGAATCGAAAGCGGGATACTGGTCGGTTGGTACTCGTATGTACGTATAAGCGCACGGATCGAATAAGAAAAGAGGCTCGGCGCCGTCCGTCAGTTGCTTTCGTTCATGGTGTCCAGTGTCCTCGTGTGTGGTGTGAAGATGTGGTGTGTATGTTGATGATGTGGTGGGCATCATGCCGATGTGTTGAGAATGCGGTGTGTAGTGTGAGATGAAAAAAATGATGCGCATGATGCCAATGTGTTGAGTATGGTATGTGTAGTGTGGGGTGAAGATGTGTTGAATATGGTGTGTATGTGTGGGGTGTAGTGAGATTATATTAAGAGGGGGGCGCAGAATCTCATTTAACCAGTGGGCATTTTAAATAAAACAACCAATTAGCATTTTACACACCACCTATGAGGTACGCAAAAAAATTTGCATAAAAGAAAAATCTATACGATAACTATTCACAGTTAAATGTTCTTCTTCTTAATTGGCGTAGACCCCGCTTACGCGATGATAGCTGAGTTAACAACAGCGCGCCAATCGTTTCTCCTTTTCGTTACGTGGCGCCAATTGGATATTCCAAGCGAAACCAGGTTTTTCCCCCACCTGGTCCTTCCAACGGAGTGGAGGTCGTCCTCTTCCTCTGTTTTCCTCGGCGGGTACTGCGTCGAATGCTCTCAGAGCTGGAGTGTTTTCGTCCATTCGGACAACATGCATTAGCCAGCGTAGCCGCTGTCTTTTAATTCGCTGAACTATGTGAATGTCGTCGTATATCTCGTATATCTCGTACAGCTCATCGTTCCATCGAATGCGATATTCGCCGTGGCCAATGCGCAAAGGACCATAAATCTATCGCAGAACTTTTCTCTCGAAAACTCGCAACGTCAACTCATCAGTTGTTGTCATCGTCCAGGCCTCTGCACCATATAGCAGGACGGGAATTATGAGTGACTTATAGAGTTTGGTTTTGGGTCGTCGAGAGAGGACTTTGCTTCTCAATTGCCGAAGTTGCACCAGTTGCCAAGAGTTATCCTGCGTTGGATTTCTAGACTGACATTGTTGGTGGTGTTTACGCTGGTTCCAAGATAGACGAAGTTATCTACGACTTCAAAGTTATGACTGTCAACAGTGACTTGAGAGCTAAGTCGCGAGTGCGACGACTGTTTGTTTGATGACGAGATATTTCGTTTTGCCCTCGTTCACTGCCAGACCCACTTGCTTTGCTTCCTTGTACAGTCTAGAGAAAGCAGAACTAACGGCGCGGGTGCTGAGGCCGATGATATCAATATCGTCGGCATACGCCAGCAGCTGTACACTCTTATAAAAGATTGTACCTGCTCGATTAAGTTTTGCAGCTCGAATTATTTTGTCCAGCAGCAGGTTTAGGAAGCCTTGTCTGAAACCTCGTTTGGTATCAAACGGCTCGGAGAGCCGTGGGAGACTTATCCCATGGTAGTTGGCGCAGATTGAGGGGTCTCCCTTTTTGTTGATTGGGCAGAGCACACTTAAATTCCAATCGTTGGGCATGCTTTCGTCCGACCATATTTTGCAAAGAAGCTGATGTATGCTCCTTATCGGCTCTTCGCCGCCGTGTTTGAATAGCTCGGCCGGTAATCCATCTGACCCCGCTACTTAGTTGTTCTTCAGACGGGTAATTGCTATTCGAACTTCTTTATGGTCGGGCAATGGAACGTCTGCTCCATCGTCATCGATTGGGGAATCGGGTTCGCCTTCTCCTGGCGTTATACTTTCACTGCCCTTTAGCAGGCTGGATAAGTGTTCCCTCCATAATTTAAGTATGCTCTTCTACAAAAGTATGCTCCGGTCTTGAGATCTTCTGTAAGCCGCCGCATCTTTTCGTAGAATTTTCGAGCATTACCCCTGTCGGCCAGCTTATCAAGTTCTTCATACTCACGCATTTCTGCCTCTTTCTTTTTCTGTCTGCAGATGCGTCGCGCTACCTTCTTCAACGCTCGGTATCTATCCCATCCCGCACGTCTTGTGGTCGATCGTAACTTTGCGAGGTATGCAGCCGGTTTTCTCTCCGCTGCGACACGGCACTCCTCGTCGTACCAGCTGTTCTTTTGCACTTTCCGAAAACCAATGGCTTCGGTTGCAGCTGTACGTAAGGAGCTTGAAATGCCGTCCCACAGTTCCCTTATACCGAGTTGTTGTCGAGTGCTCTCAGAGAGCAGGAGTGCAAGCCGAGTAGAAAATCTTTCGGCTGTCTGTTGTGATTGCAGCTTTTCGACGTCGAACCTTCCTTGTGTTTGTTGGCGTGCGTGATTTGCTGCACAGAGGCTGGTGCGAATCTTGGCTGCAACAAGATAGTGGTCGGAGTCGATGTTAGGACCTCGGAGCGTACGCACGTCTTGAACACTGGAGACGTGTCTTCCGTCTATCACAACAGGATCGATATGGTTGGTGGCTTTTCGATCCGGAGACAGCCACGTAGCTTGATGTATCTTCTTGTGCTGGAATTTAGTACCACAGATAACCATATTTCGGGCCCCGACGAAGTCAATCAGCCTCAACCCATTTGGGGATGTTTCGTCGTGGAGGCTGTGTTTACCGACCGTAGTGCCAAAGATACCTTCTTTGACCACCCTGGCGTTGAAGTCGCCAAGCACGATTTTGACATCGTGGCGGGGGCAGCTCTCATAAGCGCGTTCCAAGCGCTCATAGAAGGCATCTTTGGTCACATCGTCCTTCTCTTCCGTCGGGGTGTGGGCGCAAATCAGCGATATGTAAGAACCTCGCTTTGATGCAGATTGTGGCTAGACGTTCATTCACCGGAGTGAATGGTAGTACTCGGCGACGGAGTCTCTCTCCCACCACGAATCCCACACCAAACTTGCGCTCCTTTATATGGCCACTGTAGTAAATGCCACAAGGACCTACTCGTCTCTGTCCTTGTCCCGTCCATCGCATCTCTTGGACGGCGGTGATGTCAGCCTTTATTTTGCCAGAGGATACTTGGTCAAAGACCGGAAGTCGTGAGCTGCTTGAGCCATATGTAAAAGAATCGTTTCTGGCCACTACCAAGTAAATGGCGATCAGAGAACTTTCCTCACTTGCGTGAACTTCTACACATGACCCCATCCTCCATAGATATAAAATAAAATCAACCAAAATAATATCAGGACATATCACAACAAAACATATACAATAATAAAAATACCTATATATGCAATAAAAGCTACGGAATTTTTTTTAATTGAACAAAAACGGTTTTGGATACAATGATATTCTTTATTCCTGTAAAAATACATTCGATGATATTATGAATGGAACTCGCATAGCTACCACGGGCACGCTTGCAGAAGTCCATACGCTGAACCCAATTTTCGACGGTTTTGAAACATAAATCAGCCGATACGTACCTAGTTCATCAATCGTCGCTGGATCGTAAAAACTGGATCATTTCGTGGGATAACACGTTCACCAAACCTAGTTTTCAATAAATCGATTGTGACATTTGCTCTGTGGCTTGAGGTGCCGTCCTGTTGGAACTACAAATTGTCCAAGTTCACATTATCCAATTCGGGCCAAAAATATTCGGTTATAATCGAGCGGTAGTGATTCCCATTCACAGTAACGTGCCGGTCTTGATCATCGCGGAAGAAGTACGGCCCAATGACGCTTCCGACCCATATACCGCACCAAACCGTAATTTTTTCGGGATGCAATGGTATCTCCTGGAGTACGTGTAGATTGCTGTCTCACCAATGTCGCATACTTTGCTTATTGACGAAGCGATTCAGTCTGAAATTAGCCTCATTGCTTAAGATGATTTTGCGATGAAAATCCGGATCAATTTTAAGTTTTTGCTCAGCCCAAAACACGAACATATGACGATTCTGGCGGTTAAGCGGTTTTATTTCTTGATCGGCTTTAGAATTTGATCTTGTAAGGATGTAGGCCAAGATCTTTTCGCAAAATTCGACACAACGATGATTTGGGTCTTCCTCAATTGATGCGCTGCCGGCAGCAATATTCTCGACACTACGGGCACCTCGTTGTTTCACTGGTATGTGATCGTGTATTTTTCCATTATGAAATGGCAAACCTTACTGAAGAAAAATGTGAAAAGAGCGGGGAAACAGATGGCGTCGTTTGTTGTCCCAGTTGGTCTACTTTTGTAGCGTTCCTGTTGAAAAATCCGTTACAAATGCATACCTTTAATCCACAAATTCTCATTTAAAAAATATAATCTTTCTAAAAACGTCCTAACTTTAGAGTTTTTCTAGTAGTAGCCGGTCTGTTTAAAAATCTCAAGTGCGGAACACATTGGCAGGAAGCATGCGAGCATTTTAAAAATTTTCAGAAAAATATTTTTGCAAAAGTAATTAAATGTGTTTTATTTAAAAAGTTAATTTCTACACTATTGCTTAAATTGTTATGATTGATTGATAGAGTTTTCCAGTCGTGGTAAGCCCTTGAAATCCTCCCAAGGAAGGCCAATTTAAAGGAAATATTGCACAAGAAGAACATTATTCCTATGTTCTGAAATTACTGTATCATTTGCTTTTAAATGCAGCTCACAGTTATGTTTTGTTACGATATTTATGTAATGTAAGCCGCACGATTTCCTGTATATACTAGAAAATATGATAGGTGTTATTCTAATACCTCTCTTGATATGGAAGTCCTAACTGTAACAGCAATAGTCACAACAGTCTTAAACTATTTATATTAATTATCCACTCCTTGATAAAATTACTACAGGGTTTGTCCGAAAATTATATATATTTTCCCGTAGTTCCTAGTAATAGTACTGATTTTCTTCCGCCGCGGCTGTACTTTGCAGCGTCGTTCCTAGCTAACGAACGACTTGCTGGTCAGTTGTCTCCGAGCGCTTGCAGAGTCAGGACAAACATTTTCGCGCGACGTGTTTCTGTGAGTGGTACAAGCCGAAAATGCAGCATTCGTTACGAGCGTTTAAATTCTGTGTGTAACTCGGTAAATCTGGGACAGACGTTTGATATGATCTAGCAGGCTTACCCAGATCTTGCTTTAGCAAGAAGTGGTGTGTTTCGGATGCACCAGACTTTTTTGGAGGGCCGGGAAAAGGTCGCTGATAAAGACCTGCGACTTGAGTCGTGTGCGCAAAGTTTTGAACTCAAACCGTCGACTAATTATAATAACCGAGGCATACTAACGCTTTCGCAGCCGCCGTACAGCCCAGATAAAAAGGAAATGTACAGAAAGAATAATTTATTCAGATTTGCTTTCTTTGGTTCGAACTAATCGTGTTGTTATAGGAGCCGATTACTTTTAACACTCTTCCTCAATACGTAAAAACACATAAAAGTCATTCAATTTTTTTAAATTCTTAGTTAGAATATCGGCTATCATTTCATTAGTACATATATACATATACAGAAGATATTACACGTAGTAAAGATAATAATAGCAAATTGCATCCAAAAGGCAAAAAATATAGTATAGTAGGTTTTTCTCAAACATCGAAACCATATCAGTTATATGATCCTGATCAACACATGATAGTTAAGAAACGTGACGTAGTGTTTCTACTGTTTAAAAAAAACGATATAGTCGATTTTTCTGAGGTACCAAGTGACAAAGAAGCAGATGTGATGTGATTACGCGTTTGAAGAAGTTGTAGAATAATCGTTAGAAGCAGATTCTGAGAGTAATTACCAAGAAAGTCTTAGAGAATCTCCGGTTCACGAAGAGAGTCCTGCTCAAATAAGACCCAAGGTACTACGTAGTGGAAAACCAGGTACAATCAGGAAGAGAGTGGAACCAGAAATTGGATGAAGTCGTGAAAAGTGCATGCACAATGAACAGTGTTTGTACAGAACGAGCAATCGAGGTGTACGTTGAAAAAATATCAGTCAGCAATAAGTGCATTAATGTACTTAGGTGGCGTTATTCAAAGACTGTAATTAAAAACGGTGTTTGCATTACCAGCAAGCATAAAAGGAAATGTACAGAAAGGATAACTTGTTCAACTTGTCTTTGGTACGAACTAAACGTGTTGTTATACAAGGAACGTTCCAAAGTAAACTGGACTTAAAAATAAGGTTTTTTAGGCAAAATCAATTTGTTTTATTCAAAATAGTCTCCTTCTTCAATACAGCTTTTTGCATGGTCCAAAAGCATGTCGAACAAGTGTTTTAGCTTGTTGGCCGGTATGGCCGCCAGTATGCCGGTGCAAGCCTTTTGGATGGCCTCTACGTCTGCATAACGCTTTCCTTTCATGAGAAAATGAATTTTTCCGAAAAGGAAGAAGTCGCACGGTGCCATATCAGGTTAATACGGGGAGTCGTTAATGCTTAAAATGTGATTTTTGGTCGAATAGTCGTCCTTGGAATGTTGGATTCTGAGCATTTAGTCTGAGTATTTTTGGTCGTCAGTCAATTTGTGCGGAACAAACCGTACACACACTTTTCGTAGGCCCAAATGTTCGGTCAAAATGCCATAAATCGATGTTTTGGAGACGTTCAATTCCATTTCCATGAATTTCAATGATGATTTGGGCTGATTTTTGATGAATTCACGCACAGTTTCGATGGAATTTCCGGTGATCACGGATTTTGATGGCCTACATGTTGATCGTCATTTATGTCCTCACGACCACTTTGAAAACGTTGAAACCATTTGTGCACTCTGCTACGGAATAGGCAATCATCGCCATAAACTTGTTTCATCAATTGAAACGTTTCGGTAAAAGTTTTACCAATTTTTAAAAAAAAATTTAATGTTGGTTCTTTGTTCGAAGCTCATTTTCGCACCGATAACACAAACATATTGGCACTTACAACGCACTTCCAATCGATGAAATGTCATGAACTGGACAATCGATAAAGATAGCAGATTCTAACGCACCAGTCGACATATAGATGGCACCTAGGAACCGATTATTTTTAACAATTCCTCTATCAAAAATAAGTTTAATTAATTCGTAACAATGAAATAAATATATGTTTATACTCTCGCAACAAAGTTGCTAAGGAGAGTATTATAGTTTTGTTCACATAACGGTTGTTTGTAAGTCCTAAAACTAAAAGAGTCAGATATGGGGTTATATATACCAAAGTGATCAGGGTGACGAGTAGAGTTGAAATCCGGATGTGTGTCTGTCCGTCCGTCCGTGCAAGCTGTAACTTGAGTAAAAATTGAGATATCATGATGAAACTTGGTACACGTATTTCTTGGCTCCATAAGAAGGTTAAGTTCGAAGATGGGAAAACCGAAAACCTTAAAAGTGTCATAACTAAGCCATAAATAAAGATATTAAAGTGAAATTTGGCACAAAAGATCGCATTAGGGAGGGGCATATTTGGACGTATTTTTTTGGAAAACTGGGCGTGGCCCCGCCCCCTACTAAGTTTTTTGTACATATCTCTGAAACTACTATAGCTATGTCAACCAAACTCTATAGAGTCGTTTCCTTCAGGCATTTTCATATACAGTTCCAAAATGGAAGAAATCGGATAATAACCACGCCCACTACCCATACAAAGGTTATGTTGAAAATCACTAAAAGTGCGTTAACCGACTAACAAAAACGTCAGAAACTCTAAATTTTACGGAAGAAATGGCAGAAGGAAGCTGCACCCAGGCTTTTCTTAAAAATTGAAAATGGGCGTGGCGTTGCCCACTTATGGACCAAAACCCATACCTCAGGAACTCCTCTACCGATTTCAATGAAATTCGGTATATAATATGTTCTTAACACCCTGATGACATGTACAAAATATGGGTGAAATCAGTTCACAACCACGCCTTCTAATATAACGCTATTTTGGATTCCATCTGATGCCCTCTCTGTATAATATATAATGGGTTGTCAAAAAAGTCTTGCGGTACTTTTATTAAATTTTTTTTTATTGAAAATGAAATGCATTTTTGATGACTCATGCCCACCTTTTGACCGATGCTACGGCTGCTACTATGCCGGTCTCTTTCGACCAATTCAGCGATTTTATCGCAATTTTCGACGACAGGCCTTCCGGAGCGTGGCGCATCTTCGACCACCCCTACACCAGAACGAAAACGTTGAAACCATCGTTGTGCGGTGGAAATGAAATCTGTATCGGGTCCATAAACTGCACAAATTTTATTGGCGGCTTGAGATTAATTTTTGCCTTTATCGTAGTAGTACTGTAAAATATGCCGTATTTTCTCTTTATTTTGCTCCATGTTTGCGACGCTATAACTCACGAACGACTTAAAAGAAACGACAATCATTCAAACACGTGTTAGCGCGTGAAATGAGCTTTCCAAAAAGGTATAGCATGACTCGATCCGACGAATAAAACTAGAACTACGCGCTTTCAACGCCAACTAGCGAAAATACTGCAAGACTTTTTTGACAACTTAATACATTAGGAACCAATGATGATAGCGGAATAAAACTTTACACAAATACGATATTTGAAAAATATATAAATGACGGATAATGAAATCTAGATTATCACTTTATCATGCGAGAGTATAAAATGTTCGGTGACACCCGCACTTAGCTCTTCCTTACTTGTTTAACTTACATTTTTTCAACCGTCTAACAGAACACAGAAATAACAACGCAATATTAAAATTTGTTAGCGTTTATCTTCTTGCTTTATTTCTGATATCAAAATAGCTAAAATTGGTTTCGATGACACCCAAACCGATACAAATTCTGTTTCAAACCAATATCTGAATTCATGACACCAACTACTTCTTATCGGATTCAATTCTGATTCCGACAACTATCACATTTCATAACACCCCTGAACACTCGGAAAATTTTATTTGTTAAATAACAAATACTTTAAATGTTATTTATGGTATATTTTATCAACATTGTATTGTATCCAAAAATATGTATTTGCTCATAATGAGACACCTTGTAAGTAGTGAGTTATTGTGAATGAATTTCTCCTGACTCTATTTGTTTGTCCGACAGAAAACATGGAAAGTTCTGATTTCGGGGATGTTCGAGCAAGCAAATACCTGCAGCAATATTGCGACGGTGTTGTTTTTCTGCATATACTCAGCTGATACTTATATTGCAAAATTTTTGCGTCGAATATGATGCCTTGTTATACTGCCGCAGTGATTGAGACTCGAACATCGTCTTCCTTTATGAACCTTGGTTTTAAACTATTATTTTGATTGTATTATTTAGAGCTCGTATATTTATTTGCAAGATAAATAAATTTCCTTTCTTACGGGGCATCTCGACAGGATAAAATCTATGTCTTACTAACTGTATTGCCGAGCTTATTGCCTGTGGAGACTCCACATTGCTTACAGCTTACAATATATAACAAACTAGTTAGTATGCCATATATCGTAAGCTATAAGCGTGACAGCTTCAGCAGTTTGACAGCGCTGTTTTCATTTTTATGAAAATTTCTAAGAGGCAACATTTGCCCAGTTGCACATATGCCGACGGCATTTTCATTTCGTTAATATGAAAATTAGAAGAGAGAGTATTAAGACGGTTGTGTTATATTATACAAATAAAGCCTTTGCGCAAATGATTATGTTATGATAACAAATGCCCACATACAGATTTGGCAATGGCAATAGCAATAGATTTGACAGTTAGTAAGACATAGATTTTATCCTGTCGAGATGCCCCGTTATAGTAATAGTTTTCAATTGAAATTACTAAAAACATTTATTAATGGAGAGCTAATAAGCTTAAATCATTTTATTCAGGGGTGTTGTGGAATCCAAGACAGAGTTGCTTAGCTGTCAGAATTGCAAACCAATTCTGATTTACAATGGTGTCACAGAATCTGTTTCATCTTTTCGAACATACGAAGAATCAATATTCGAATCAGCTGTTTACTAATCTGACAAAACTTGCAAATGAATACATTTGGAAGCAATCCTATTAAAGTTTTTAATGAGTTCCGAATTAAAGAAAGATTTTAAGAGATAACATTTATCGAAATAATAAAGACGCATTTGAGTGTTAAATTACGTTTATTACGTTTTGTAAATCTAATATCTTTAAATATCCAGAATTTTTTTCCAAAAACTCAATAATGAAGACACTTCGTGTTTTATACTTATGTTTTTCCCCACAGAAATAAAATAAATTAATTCGGAATAATAAAATAACTTGATTTCTTAACTTACATTTCAAATCTGTGAGCGACTATCTTCTTGGTTTCCGTGACACCCAAAACCAATTCAAATTCTGTTACGAATATCAAACCAATAATATCTGAATTGATGACACCTACTACTTTTTTTTGATCGGTTTCAATTCTGATTCCGACAATTATCAGATTCCACAACAACCCTGATTATGTCTTGAAAGTTCAAAAGTTGTTTTAATATGGTTTCTCCATATTATTAAAGTCCAATATATAATAATTTTTAATCGTCCTGATGTGGCATCGAACGAATTCTTTTTATTCCCATACGAATAAAATGAGGCGGAGTATATTTGTGTGTATTGTTATTATTTGTTACTGGCTTTCTTATCATATTTAAGTTCAGGATATGTTATTTTATAAAAAATTACACAACGAAAACAATTTTACACATTTTATTTAAACATATAATAAAGTTTTTACCAATAGATCCACTCGTTATGAATATATCATTTTAATAGGCATAAAATATTAAAAATATGTTGGCTGTTTGAGCGTTATTACACGACGCAACTTTTGTTGCGGCAACTCTTGGTTTATAGGCGAGTGGGCGACGAGGAGAGGAGAATCGCGCCGAGTTTCCAGTGTTCAGCAAATCGCTTTGTGTTCTTATTCGTAACAGTTCGCTGCGACGTTTTTCGGCATTCGTGTTCTTTCTTTCGTAGTACATAGTTGCATTTGCGTATCTTTTTTTGAAACTAATATTTTGAATATATTTAAAAAATTTAATTTCATCTTTTGGTAAGTAATTTGCAAATATGTGTACAAGTATACATAATATAATATAAATATTTTAGAAAATGAAGTATGACGAAAAAATCGAATTAATTAAAGATATTGTGCAATGTATGGAGGAAGCCATACAAATTGATTCAGACGATAGTAAAAAGGGTGATATAACTTTGTTTTAATAAATAAAATGTATTTCTTAATTGACAGAGCTGATTAATAAATGTGATAGAGTGGCCCAAATACTTATAAGGAAAAAGAAACGACAATGGGTTAAAGTAAAGAGTAGCCAATGGGTTAAAGTAAAGTGAAAGAGAATGAGAAAAAAACTCGAAGAGAGTTGCGCATCACAAGTTGCTCGTGTGAAGGTAATGGGCGACAGCAAAAGAGAATCGCCCCAAAATTAGCAACAAAAGTTGCTTCATTTAATCGCGGTCTTTGTGTTGTTATAAATGTAACATTATTCAAAAAAGTCCTCGGTATTTATTTTCACTATTCATTGCATTGCCTTTCAAGCACCAAAACAGAGTATGTTCTTTTGTTGAGAGAACCAAACAAATCATGTTTGTCTAGGACTTTTGCCTTCAGTGCTATTTAAGTTCACCACTTACATTGCTGTAAATGATATCAAACACTGTTAATGCAATAGATCACTCGTTACATCGGTGATTGCGAGCATTCGAATAGTTGCTCTGCAGGGAATATTTGAACAAATGAAAATTGTTTGAAATCTAAACAGCGTTTAATTTTTGCTCGCCTTATATTTGTGAAGATGCCAATTGCGCCTGTATATACTACAAAGTTTCTATAAAGTTATAGGCTTAGTATTCAGCTCTCAGGAAATGTGAAAACTTCATATAAAAAAACGCTTAAGAAATGGTCAGGAAAATTTCCTGCGGTAAATTTTCTTCAGCTAGTATGCAACTCTGAATAAATCTAGTACTAATTTTTAATACATTTGTGCAATAAAATGCGCATATGGCAATGCTGTTTTTGCGAAGAAACATGAAATCAACGATTGTTTGTTGAAAGAAAACCAAAGTAATATCAGTCGAATAACAAGAATTCTAATAGCCTTGACAGACGGCGACGTTAATCCGGATTAACAGCGCACTTAATCACACTCAAACTTGTAGGTGGCAGAAGGCAGCTATGCGATATTGGAACTCTCGTAAACAGCTGATTGTCATTTTTATAATATTTCCAATGAAAATAGATAGAAGACAAACATTACGGTTGTTAGCCGCCCAGTCCTTATAAAACCATTTTTTATTACAAAAACATATCAACAAGTTATTTTGAATACTGCATCATAACATAAAACTTCTTGTTTTATTATTGAAAATTTGAAAAACAGCTGTCAGTGTTGTTTTTTTTTATTTACAGTAGATTAAAACTGGCCATTTTTAACAATGTTGCCAACGAAAATGCAGCTAATAGCCCTGACAGACGACAGCGCTAATATGCATTAGCGGGCATAAGTTACATTTATTTGCGCATTTGACCCATGTGAATGCAAGTTTGTAATAGCCCTGACAGACGACAACGCTAATATGCATTAGCGGGCTTAATTTACATTTATTTACTCATATGACCCATGTGAATGCAAGTTTGTAATGCACAAGAATTTCGTGCATTTGGCTGAATTTAGTAGGCAACATTGGTTAAAAATGACAGATTTTTGCTATTGTTTGACAGATGTCGCTTAAAATCTGCCGCCTTGTTTGTGTTTATAGCTTGAGAGGTAAACAGTTTTTATATTGCTAATTAAATTATGCAAGTATATTAACAAAAACAAATTTTAATATTTTTAGATGGCAGAAAATAAACAACGCACAGTTTGCTATCCATTTTTCCAATATTCTTCACTTTTTCACACACTTTCATTTCACTTTTTGTTTTAATAAATAAACAAATTTCACTATCAGCTGTCCAAATGCACAAGTCTGCCGTCTGTCACCATAAAATTTCAATGCGCATTAACGTTGCTTAAAGCGCATTAATTTTGCTCGTCTGTCAGGGCTATAATGCACAAGAATTTCGTGCATTTGGCTGAATTTAGTAGGCAACATTGGTTAAAAATTACAGATTTTTGCTATTGTTTTACAGATGTCGCTTGAAATCTGCCGCCTTGTTTGTGTTTACAGCTTCAGGGGTAAACGGTTTTTATATTGCTAATTAAATTATGTGCAAGTATATTAACAAAAACAAATTTTAATATTTTTAGAAGACAGAAAATAAACAACGCACAGTTTGCTATCCATTTTTCCAATATTTTTCTCTTTTTCTCTTTTTCACACACTTTCATTTCACTTTTTGTTTTAATAAATAAACAAATTTCACTATCAGCTGTCCAAATGCACAAGTCTGCCGTCTGTCACAATAAAATTTCAATGCGCATTAGCATTGCTTAAGGCGCATTAATTTTGCTCGTCTGTCAGGGCTATTATGTACGGGTCTTGTGAAGCCAGAAGAAAGTTCTGTAGTTGGATATTAGTTATCGACAAAACGCTCTGAGCTTATCACTAATTACCGCATGAATTTCGATCGGACAGTGTCCGATCTATAAATTTCCCTACTGATAAAGAGATGGCGCTAAATCAAAGTCGCGCAAGGGGATTCCGAATAGATCTTCGGTGACGAGATTAGCAAGTATTATTTTTGTATGGAGAAATCTTGCTAAATCGATCAGGTTAGTGAGTTAATCTACTCAACAGCCTAAATCTTTTGATTAAGTGTATTTTTGTACATTGTATCGGGTGATTTTTTAAGAGCTTGATAACTTTTTAAAAAAAAAACGCATAAAATTTGCAAAATCTCATCGGTTCTTTATTTGAAACGTTAGATTGGTTCATGACATTTACTTTTTGAAGATAATTTCATTTAAATGTTGACCGCGGCTGCGTCTTAGGTGGTCCATTCGGAAAGTCCAATTTTGGGCAACTTTTTCGAGCATTTCGGCCGGAATAGCCCGAATTTCTTCGGAAATGTTGTCTTCCAAAGCTGGAATAGTTGCTGGCTTATTTCTGTAGACTTTAGACTTAACGTAGCCCCACAAAAAATAGTCTAAAGGCGTTAAATCGCATGATCTTGGTGGCCAACTGCCCATGCATCCCGAAAAATGCACTGTTTGGTGTGGTTTGTACGCTGGTGGAATAATTGGACCGTATTTTTTCAAAGATGCTGTTGGACGCAACGTTACGGTGAATGGCGATCGCTATCGTTCGATGCTAACAAACTTTTTGTTGCCAAAAATGGAAGAACTGAACTTGGTTGACATGTGGTTTCAACAAGATGGCGCTACATGCCACACAGCTCGCGATTCTATGGCCATTTTGAGGGAAAACTTCGGAGAACAATTCATCTCAAGAAATGGACCCGTAAGTTGGCCACCAAGATCATGCGATTTAACGCCTTTAGACTATTTTTTGTGGGGCTACGTCAAGTCTAAAGTCTACAGAAATAAGCCAGCAACTATTCCAGCTTTGGAAGACAACATTTCCGAAGAAATTCGGGCTATGCCGGCCGAAATGCTCGAAAAAGTTGCCCAAAATTGGACTTTCCGAATGGACCACCTAAGACGCAGCCGCGGTCAACATTTAAATGAAATTATCTTCAAAAAGTAAATGTCATGAACCAATCTAACGTTTCAAATAAAGAACCGATGAGATTTTGCAAATTTTATGCGTTTTTTTTTAAAAAAAAGTTATCAAGCTCTTAAAAAATCACCCGATATTAAGAGGGTAATTTTGATAAAATAAATTAATTGATAAAAAATTAAATTTTACTTTTTTTGTCATTTGATTATTTATATTTAAAGAGTATACAGAATTAATTTCAAAAAAAATTTCTTTAAGTTATATGTATTTGAACTAGAGGATTAAAATGCTGTGCCGCCATGATGTGTACCTTTGTAATCATCTGCCTGCTTAGTACGAATGTCGCTATCTCAAGATGCTGCAAAACAACAAACTTTTTTTTTTAATATTATAACTTTCAATTTAAAATTTTTCTTGCTTCATGTGATAGAGAGATATTTAATGAATATTCATGCATATTTCAGGTAAATAAAGTAGTTTAGGGAAAAACGCGTTTGAAGTTTTACTTTAACGTTTACAAGTACAGTTGTTGCAACACTAAATAATTATAATTTTGAAAAATCCCCTAAGAGAGATATTTTTTTATTATCTAAACTATCGAATTATGAAAAAGGTCGATAAACTAGAACACCAACTTAAAGCATATTAATCTAAAAAGTGAAAAATAATTCTTGATCTGACAGTAATATTGACCAAGAAATACTTGTATTATTTTGAGAAAAGTATGGTATGCTTGATATACGAAAAACAAGGCAAAGAGCTTATGTAAAAATGTATGCATTTCATCTAAAAAAGAAGTTTAAAAAATGTAACAGGTCAATTGAAAAGTTCCCAGCCTACCATAATAAAACACATTTTGGAAGGTTAATGCTAACTAAAATCATATGAATTTAATTCCTGTAGCGCCATCTATGTGTCAGTTCGTGTCAATTGATCTACTAGTCCTGGGTGGTTACTCTGTAAGGCGTTGCGCAAGTGAAATGAAAAAAAGAAACTCTGTAAGGCGACAAGCGCATTGGAAATTGCGTTTTGCGATCTTATTTTTACCCCTTCGCAATGGCAGCACTCTGTATTGCGTAAACGAGTGTCAAATCTGTTCGTTTAAAGAATTTTTGATTCGATATCAAACTGGAAAGCGCAACGGACAAAAAATGTAAGTTTATAAGGCATATTTGTAGTTTTAATTAAAAAAAAATTATTTAACAGGGAACATTCTAAAAATAAACAAACAAACCCAACACAATTCGAAATTTTAATTAATTATATGAAAACACATTCGGAACTTTCCAAAGGACAACTGAAAACTGTGGACGCGAAAAATGTTGCAAATAATTCATGGAAAGAGTTGGTACGTGACCTTAATGCTGCGGTGCCACCATCGCGCGATGCTTTAAAATGGAAAAAGGTAAAAAAGATTAATTATAATTGATTTTTGAAGCACATATTACTTAATTAATTAAAGGTTTGGTCGGTTTATAAAACCCATTTGAAAGCAAAAATGCGGCGAAACAAACTAAGTATCTCTGGAATTGGTGGTGGTCCTCCAAGGCATTGCTTCTTAACACCGTTGGAGGAGCAGTTTAGTGAGCTTCTGGCAATGGAAATATCCGTCAGTGGAATAAGCGGCACCTTAGAATTTCGTGCAGCACAGTTAATGCAACCAAGTGGGTCAAACATCACAACCGACGAATTCCGACAGAATGAACCAACGCCAGTGGATGAAATGCCACATTGTTCACGTCAAAGAGTCGCTCCGCAAAAGAAAGAGAGCCTTTTAAATAAGCAGGTGGATAAAATGAAAAAAAAAAAACATAAAATGGGTAAAAGAAAATATACATAAATTGGCTGTTGAAAAATTCGAACACAAAAAAAGGATTGATTTGGACAAAACTAAACTAAAATTTGCAACATTAGAACTAAAAAAGCAAATGCTAGAAATTGAACGGCCCGACCAATCAAAATGTTGTATTTTAGTTATTGACATTGAAGTCTGTTACTTATTTTTTAATTCTTACTGATAATTATTTATTTATTATATTAATAGTTTAAATGAATTGTTTTGATTTAAAGACATATTTTGTGTTGCTGTGATAGGTTTTACTTTTTATTACATATATAGATATGTATACACATGTGCAAGAGACTAAAGCTTTATATCATTAATGTGAATTTTAATCAAATAAATGTGAAAATGTGAAAAATTAAAAAGTTTATTAAATAATATTATATGTTTATAAATTAATCATACGGTTTTTTAATTGATCCCTTAAACGTTTAGGTTTCATTCGCATTTCCTATGGTTTCAGTATAACTAGCATCGACTTCTTCAACTTCTATTGCTATATTGGCAGGTGATTCCACATTAAAAAGAGTGCAAATATTATGAAGAGCACAACATACGTTCAAAATTTGCACCACATTTTCTGGGGCATAATGTAGTTCTCTAGCAGCTAAAAGGCATCGGAACCGCGCTTTTAATACTCCAAATACTCATTCGATAAGGAATCTGGCTTTTGAAAATTTTATGTTGTAGTAACTTTCAGCAGAGTTTACAGCAGAATTTCTGTATGGAGTTAAAAGCCATGGCTCAAGCGGATATCCAGAGTCGCCTATAAGAAAAAACTTAAGTTAGCAAAATAATTGATGCATATAATAGCTAACGAGTAAAATTAACGAATGTGTATATGCTCACTAAGAATGCGAATTCCTATTTCCCCATTCACATAGTTGGTTTGTAAATATTGGCGCTCGCTTGACAAATTCCACACATGTGAATCATGACACGCCCCAGCAAACCGACCGTTAACGGCTTTTATTATCATCTTATGATCACATATCTAGGTTTTGGAAACAATATTTATAAAAAAACAAAGATAAATTAAACAAGTAAAGAAGGGCTAAGTTCGGGTGTCACCGAACATTTTATACTCTCGCATGATAAAGTGATAATCGAGATTTCATTATCCGTCATTTACATATTTTTCAAATACCGTATTTGTGTAAAGTTTTATTCCGCTATCATCATTGGTTCCTAATGTATATATTATACAGAGAAGGCATCAGATGGTATTCAAAGTAGCGTTATATTGGAAGAAGGCGTGTTTGTGAACCGATTTCACCCATATTTCGTACATGTCATCAGGGAAGAAAATATTATATGCCAAATTTCATTGAAATCGGCCTAGTAGTTCCTTTTGGTCCATAAGTGGGCGACGCCACGCTCATTTTCAATTTTTAAAAAAAGCCTGGGTGCAGCTTCTTTCTGCCACTTCTTCCGTAAAATTTAGTGTTTCTGACGTTTTTTGTTAGTCGGTTAACGCACTTTTAGTTATTTTCAACATAACCTTTGTATGGGAGGTGGGCGTGGTTATTATCCGATTTCTTCCATTTTGGAACTGTATATGGAAATGCCTGAAGGAAACGACTCTATAGAGTTTGGTTGACATAGCTATAGTAGTTTCCGAGATATGTACACAAAATTTAGTAGGGGGCGGGGCCACTCCCACTTTTCCAAAAAAATTACGTCCAAATATGCCCCTCCCTAATGCGATCCTTTGTGCCAAATTTTAATTTAATATCTTTATTTATGGATTAGTTATGACACGTTATAGGTTTTCGGTTTTCGCCATTTTGTCGAACTTAACCTTCTTATGGAGCCAAGAAATACGTGTACCAAGTTTCATCATGATATCTCAATTTTTACTCAAGTTACAGCTTGCACGGACGGACGGACGGACAGACGGACGGACGGACAGACAGGCATCCGGATTTCGACTCTACTTGTCACCCTGATCACTTTGGTATATATAACCCTATATCTGACTCTTTTTAGGACTTACAAACAACCGTTATGTGAACAAAACTATAATACTCTCCTTAGCAACTTTGTTGCGAGAGTATAAAAACAATTGCCTTACCACCATAGCGTTTATACTATGATTACTTTAATTTCCTATTGAGGTATAGTAAATGCTCATTTACTGCCGGTCGTATAATTTGGATGTGAGTACCATCCACCACTCCAATTACTCCTGGAATTCGAGACATTGAGTAAAAAGCTCGTTTCGCTTCATTTTTCTCCTCTGAAGACATTGCAAAACTTATGTGTTTTGGACACAGCACTTTCTCGATTGCTTTACAAACTTCAAACACACAACGCGAAACTGTTTGACTGTTGATACCCTCCCTGCGCCAAAAATTTTAAAGTTGCCGGTAATTTCACAATTTCGGGTATTCCTGTGGACCTGCGTGGAGTTTTTAGCTCACTACGTATGCTATCCAACACATATTTGAATGATTCCTTGCTTAAGCGAAAGTTTTGCACGAAACTATTTACGAGCAGAAGCACAAACAAGTTTAAATAATTACATTACACTTTATCATTCAAACTTACCTTTTTCCCTAATAATTTTCCGCTCAACTCGTTCATCTTTTGTGTTTTCCTCCCATAACACAACGGAATCCATATCCACACCTTTTTTATTGATTTAAAATTACTTGCATATAAAACTTTTCAAATTTAATTATGTTTGTCTGTCAATTTTCTACACTTTTTCACTTTTCTGTTATTGTGTTTGTTTTCATTTTCCTTCGTTTCGGTCAGTAATGTCAACTATACTGGAAATATGTCAACGGGAAAACAGTGCAACACTGTTTACAATGCAAAAGTGTTACAGAGTACCGATTTCCCTTTGCAACGCAATTCACTTTCGTAACGCATTGCTATTCGCAACGCCTTACAGAGTAACCCCACTGTTTTTAACTAGTTTCGTAGCCAAGGAGTTGTCAAATCGCGTTCAATTACAAAATATAAAAAATAGGCATTGGACCAAACAGTCGCACTTGCAATTATGGCTACACAAGAAAGATGCATGCGAGTTCGAATCTTTACGTAATAATACATATTATTTACTGGTGGATAGGACGACCTTCCTGAAATTTGTCGTGGAATAATGTATGATCTCGATTGAATTTACCATGCTATCGATAAATGCAGATTCTTGAAAAATTTAATTAAGTTCATTTATGCCCTTTTTATGTGTTATTCCACGTCGAAAGTTGTAAAAAATCGGGTAAATTTTAGAATAGCATCCCCTTATTTCGGGGTTAAATTGGGTTTGTACGGATAGAGGAGGTCCTCCAGATTAAGAAAATATATGTATATACATATATAGTTGCCGCTGATTTATGGTTTTTGGGATATTTGCATTTAAAGTTCAAAAATTCAACTATTTAAAATGCGTGTTTCTCCCATTTATAATGAATTTTGTAGGTATATTTTTAACTTTTATATACACTAACACTTCAGTAATTTGTTTGTTTTTTTTTTGTGTCAAAGCAAAAGGCTGAAGTAAAGCGAAGCAAATGTTCTATGTGAATCAACTCTAAATCTTTTCTAGGTTTTCTTCAGTATAGAGAAGCGTTAATTCATTGCCTACTTTTGTATTGTCATGGAGCCGTATTTTTAGCTGATTGCTTATGCTTTCAAGTTCAGTGCAGGAATCTGCTGTTGGTAAATAATAGCGGGATTCTGTAACCAGTCTCTAGTATCTATTTGAGACATTTTGAGGTAAAATCTCAATTTGTGACTAGTTACTATTCACTATACAGTCTCTAGCGTTAGTCTCAAAATATTGCCTCAAATTTGAGACCTGGTAGTTAGCAGGTCACAAAACCAAAAAGAACTCTTGTCTGCCATTTTGAATATACTCAATAGAGATCATCATAGAAATTAATCGATTGTCGTTTTTTTATATTTCATAAGCAACTCAAACACGAAAAGGTTAAAAATAAATCAATTTTACATAAATTTCGTAAATATTATGAAACAAAGTCAACATATATTTTTATTTATGTATATTGATAAATATGTTTTTTGACTATGTTACAGAAAATTTAATATTTGTTATCGACATATTTATTTTCATTCAAGTTTAAAAACATCTCTGAATAATGAAATGTAATAGATTTTGTGACTGTCACTTACAGAATAGCAAAATCGTCTCAAGTCTCAAAAATTGTCTCTAACTCAAAATCTTTAATTTAGAGACTTGAGACTGTATCACAGTACAGAATCGCACGGTAAATATCAATACTAGTTTAAGGCTTTTAGTCTATTGTAATGTTTTTCCTTCTGACCAAACGTAATTTTTTAATTCCAACATTATTATCATAAGAGTATGGTATGCTTGACCTTGCATAGTTTTACGGAGTTTGTCTTTTTTAATGCTACTTAAACTGTTGAATGTTAAGCCCAATGCCACTCAAATATATGTACATATCTATTCGCTTTTAAGTATTACTAAACAAATTACAAACATATAGGTGAAACTAATGAAAGCCTTATGTGAGGTTTTAATTCAAATATTTGAAAAATCATAATACAAAGAATACTAAATTTGCATAATTTTGTAGCATGACATTTTCATATCCGGGAATACGTTCGAATTTGAAATTTAATTCTCGAATGATGACAAAAAATATCCTCCAACGATTCGTTCAGAACTGATGGATACAAGTAGAAATGTATTTATATAGCATGTAGGTTGTGTTTTGAGAACTACATAATAATACAAATACATTCACGAAGGGAAGAATATAAATTATATATATAAATATAACGTTATTGATTAGTAAAACTTCATTATTAGTCAAGTAATTTGGAAATTTGAATTTGTTGGACGAATGCATTTAATAATTCAAATGTGTAAACCTGCTGTGTCGACCACTGTTTTTATTAGTTGGCGGTATGGGAATTTTTAGTGATTGCTACACTTGATCACTAAGCCATCTGTACGTAATTCACACTATTAATTAAAAGTGAAGTTAAGTGCGTAATATGGAAGATTAATGCCAAAAGAAGATAGCTCAAGCTCCTACAGAAAGTAATATAACGATTTACCGATTCCGATTCTTTTTTCGTTTACCGCTCATATAGGTCTGTATATAAGATATATAAACAAAGTTAAATTAGATTAGGTTAGGTTACTGGCTGTCACGCCATACATAGATACACAGTTAAATTAACTATGAGTAAAATCGGTCCATGAATTTCCAGAGAACGGTTCACCTGTGTATATTTCAATAAAATGAACACCCCTATTGCGAGTGTAGTATACGCTAAGAAACTTGCCTATTGTAGGCGTAACTGACGCGTCAATTACTGTTAATTAAGCAGCATTACTGCCCAACCCCAACTGCCTGCAGTATGTTGCGAGTTTGGAAGAAATTAACAATATTCACCAAATGTATACAATTTTAGCATCTTTATGTCACAATGTGAAAAGGTGCGAAATTAAACTGAAAAATCTTGAAAATGCTCTGCTTTGGAGCAGTGATCGTTCCATTACCGTTACCCCCTCTCCCATATACCACACATAATAATTCTTCGCTAGTCCAGTCCAATAATGTTTAATAATTCGGTCAATGTTGGAGATGTGTCATGTTAAAAGTTAATGAAATCAGCTCAGGTTTCCCATAGTCCCAATAATTTGCGCCACAATTATTCGCACCTGATTTCAGCAACTATGATTTTATAAAAGATTCAAACCATGTCGTGTCAAGTGTCAGCTCAGAATCATAATTAAATATTGACAACTAGCATACTGAAGAAAGGAGAATATACAAAATTTAACATATACTATGTTCGGACCGACAACGAAAACTTGTTTTCGTGGGAAAAACTGGTTTTCGCACAAAAACTTGTGTTCTCGTCCATGTAAAATCTGTCAAACGAAAACACAGTTTTCGCTGAAAACTACTTGAAAACTTACATTCCACTCATTATAATCGGTGCCTGCTCTAGTTTAATCGATGTTTTTGGAAGACATATTTTGCCGGCCCTAAATTGTCACTTGATATTTGTTTACATTCCATATACAAAAACCGCTGTCGCTTGATATTCTCATATTAGGGGGATTCTCTTGCTCTTGCAAAACCTTGCATGGTGCAGAAATTGCAGAATTTTCCAACACGGCACAACAACAAACACACGCAGAAAATTATTTGCTATGGCTATAAATATGTCAGACCAAAATCCACGTTTATTTTCGTGCCGTCATATATTACTAGATTCTGCAATGGGTGCTCTCTTGGCCTTGCATATTTCGGTATAGGATTTTTGCATTTTGTGTCATCGTGCAATCTTGCAAGAGCAAGAGAATGCCGCTTTTGATAGTTGTCAGTGAAAACTCATCGAAAACACACATTGCCGGTCCGAACGACTTAAGGCCTAACTATAATGTGCATAAGCTGCCGTATGTTACTGTCAAAAAATGAACGAAAAGCCTGTCAAATGCATAACGAACGCAGAGTAGACATTTGAATGACTATAATGTGCTTACATGCATAAGAAGAAAGTGTCAATAAGCAATTTGTGTTTTGGTTTTGTTTCGTTTGAATTTTGCAAAAATGAACAGAAAGTTAAAATATTTAAAAACAATAAAAATCCTTACGTCTGTTTTAGACGGAATACGCATATTGACAGAAATTAGTGAAATTACAAAAAAAAGAGTTCGGTCGTGTTCAGTGAGGGGAATAAACAGAAAGAGGAAGAAGGATGGTTTCTTTGTACGATTCCTGGAAATGAAGAGGATTGACCACGCTGATTTTTTTATATACACGCGAATGACGCCACAAGTATATGGGCTTTTGCTTACTCTTGTTGAGCCCTTTTTAAAAAAAGAATTCGTTGAGGGAGCCTGGCAGGTCTTGCATCAGACACAAAACCGTCGTCATAAAGGCCTCATCAGTTTCACTTCTTTCAGCCGGCGCCGCTATCTGCTTTTCTATGTTCTCCATTGTTCGGAGGTGGCGATGAAATTTCATTTACACTATCACTCGTAGATTAATCCAAGATAGAGTCTGCATTTGCTTCTGCATTATCACGAGTGCTGCACAATGAAAAAGTTATATTTAAAAACATTAAAATTTATACAAAGTACTTACCGACGCGGTGTGACGGAGTCTTTCAGAAGCATCATGGGTTTTAAAAAACGCCATTCCTCTAAGTAGCTCATTCCGCTACCTGATGGAGCTTCTAACCTTTTTATTTCTTTACAGAAGCGCTCCCGGAGTAGCTTCCATCTATGTTTGCATTCTAGATCTTTTAATTGAAACAAACATAAAAAATATATAATACAAAAATATATATTTCTATAACAGTGTTAATACATACCACTTTTATCGTATAGTTCTGCGATTGCTTTCCACGCTTTGTCTTTATTTACGAGATTGAAATAAAAGGCATTTTTTTTCTCGTACAAACATTTATATTTTTCCACACTCTCTATTAAATTTTTTAAAAAACACTCGTCGTCCTCCATATTCAAATATACAATGATTTTATCTGTTGACAAAACACTCTTCTTCCTTTTCGTTTTCAAATTCAAAATGATGTATCAGTTGACAAAAAGCGAAAACAGCTGATTCCGTACGGAAAGTGCGATCAGTTTCGCACTTTGCTTAAGCAAATGACATTTGGAAAAACTTAACGAAACTTGATGTAAAGTACATTATAGTTGCAACATACAATTTGTGTGTATTCGGACAGTTGCTTACGCTGGCTTAAGCTAGCTTATGCACATTATAGTTAGGCCTTTAGATTGCACAACATACAAATGTGTTTTCAATGTAGGTCTGAACATAGTAATAGGCTTTATTCAAAAATTCAAAAAATGTTATAAATACTACCTTAATTCTAGTAAATCTGTATTTTGGTCAAACAAATTTTTTTTTGAAAATACCGATTAAAAAGAAATTTAAATATCCAATATTATCTTCAGCCGACAAAGATGATTTATTAATCCCGGGAAATAAGCTGAATGAGACATAAATTGAGGTATTAAATCATCCACGTTGTTGAAGCACTCTTTAGCTATTTGAAATAACCAGCAATATTAATGTTACTCGTCAAATGAAGTAAATGTGATTCCTTTAAAGTTCAATTAGATTTTACAAATAAAACTGGCCCAGAAAAAATTAGAGAGAGAGCATAGACATACTTGAATTCTAAAGACCTTGTCAAATAATTAGACACATCTTGCGAAACAAATCAAGCTTTTGGTATGACTGTCAGTGATATGTATGACAAAAGTTTTTTCGTATTTTGTCAATAGATGTCGTTGCAGTCGTATATCTCCAGTGCTACCAATCACACTGTGTCATACCATACAATGTTGGAAAGGTGTGATTAAGCTTCATTTAACCAATATTAAAATTCGGGAAAGTTGAAAAAAAAATTACAGCTGTTCAAAAATGAGTGAAAATAATGAAGAAATTCGCTATATTTTGAAATTTTTGTATAAAAAGGGGAAGAATACCACGCAAGCCACCAATGAAATTTGTGAAGTTTACGGAGACGATGCTGTATCAGTTCGTGTAGCACAACAATGGTTCGCTCGCTTCCGTTCTGGAAATTTCGAAGTTTCTATTGACAAAATACGAAAAGACATTTTCGACTACCCAATGTATATGTACAGTATGTACCACAATTGAGCAAATAAAATCAAATATTCCTGATTTCAAATTTTTTTTGGTACTAAGAAACTTACTAGGAATAGAATATATTATATATGCATTCAAATAGGTACACTAGTTGAGTTTTTTTCGCGGAAAGATAACGGTACAATTTCTCAATTTTGTTGTGGTGGTGTTTGGTGTGCGTCACGTGCACATTTGTTCAATTGTGTTATACATTGCGTGCAGGCGTGTGAGCACAGCTAAGACCAAATAAACAATTTTCGAGTATTTTAAATACCAGTAGCTCTATTTTTCAACAAACTAGCATTTCCAGAAGTATTTTTCATTTTATAAGCGGTAAGAAGATTTATTATATAAAGTTTGATTTTTTGTGAAGATAGTTGTTTTAGAAAAATTAAGAAAATTGCTAACTCTATTGAATGAAGGGCTCTCATATCGGGAAGTTGCAAATTTAGCTGAGATTTCGATTGGGTCAGTGAAAAATATTGCAAATTTTCATGAAATATCAATGCGAAAACATCGATTTGATCGACGATCCGTTTTAAATAACCACGATAGACGAACTATCAACCGTCTGGTGACCTCGTGCGGCCAAAGGAGGCAGGTACTGAGATTCAAAAAGAGGACTTACGGAAAACAAGTTTCTCGCATGACTGTACATCGCGTGTTGATATAGATTGTGTTGTATATGGACATATTAAGGCAAGCATATTTTTCTTCGTTAGAGAAATTGGGTCTGGACATTATCGAAACCGTTCTGATGCAAGACAACGACCTCAAGCTCAATGCTAAGAGGACTATTGAGTATCTTAGAAGTCCAAGAATTGAAATTTTGGAATGGCCACCGAAAACAAAGGCGTAATCATTTGCTAGAACCGTAGAAGTATGGAACTCCATCACTGTTTTAAACTGAATGTAATTTCTATCAAACCTTACAACTGGTGGGGGGAAATGAACATCTTTCATTGAGCTGAGAATTATTCACTCTGATTTTATTTTCATATTTTAAATCTTTATATACTATTTTTCAAAATATCCTAAATAACTAAATATATGTGTATGTTTATATGTATGTATGTTGGCTATTGTTTTAACCTATGTTGTGTGACCTTTGGTTTGTTTGGGTTTGTTTTAATGTGCGTACATTTACAAACAGTTGCTAATATGTATTCTAAGAACCCATGGGTTATCATATGCAAACATCTTATCCTTAGTACCGAATACTTAGACTTAGGCTCAATACAGTTTCCAAAGCTTACTGTTTCGTTTACCGTTATTCTGTCGCGCCGTTGTTAGCGTCTTCACATTTCTCATTGTCATTGTAAAATTTTATACGAAGTGAATAAGGTGAGAGTGAACATAATATCTTAAAATAATTTAAAATGCCATATAAAATAAAACAGTGTGTTCGTAGTGAGTCTAGTGAAGTTGTTAGTTTGTTATTAAGTGCAAAAAAAAAAGAATAATGAAGATGAGGATATTGCAACCAGCTCCAGTCAAAATGATTTTTAGTGAAGCAAATATTATTTGTGATGAAATCAATGAAACAGAAAATGAAATTTACAGTTCTGAGGAAAATGATAATGCTGAGCTCTTAATTAATAACGCGGATATAAAAAGAGATCTTGCTATTCGGTCAGTTAAGCATACTATATCAAATAGTGCAATCAATGAGTTACTGATTATCTTACGAAAAACTTTTCCATATCTACCACGGGATGCAAGAACTTTAAAACAAACACCTCGTGATGCACCTATAACTCAAATACAAGGCGGCAATTATGTTCATTACGGCCTAAGAGATTGCCTTACTGATTTTTATGTCAAAGAACATATTTAAATGATATAATTGATTTAAATATAAACATAGACGGACTTCCAGTAGCAAAAAGTTCCTTAGCGCAGGCCTGGCCAATTTTAATTAACATTAATGGTACGGAGGCAGTACAAACTGTTGGCATTTAGAGTGGAAACAGCAAGCCAAAAGATGTTAACGAATTTATACAACCTTTTGTGGAAGAATTAAGAGAATTAATGAATGAAAATTTTACATACAATAACAAAATATATAAAATTAATTGCCATGCCATCATATGTGATGCTCCAGCTAGGTCGCTACTAATGGGAATAAAAAGTCATACAGGCTACAGTTCTTGCCATAAATGCAACCAAAGAGGTGAGCACATAAATCACCGTATGGTGTTCAAATTTCAAAAAAACAGCACATTGCGGACGGATGAAAGTTTCAGACAAAGATCGAATACAAATTTCCACAAAGAATTTAATCACATGGCCATAGAAGACTTATCCGTAGACCTTATGAAATCCTTTCCTATGGATTACATGCATGTTGTTTGTTTGGGTGTTGTGAAAACATTGATGAATGCTTGGATTAAAAAAAAAACAACCATATTCACTTAAAAATCAAAATATAGTTAACCTTAACGATCAGCTACTGTTTTTAAAAGGAAAGCTACCACGCGATTCCGGAGAAGTACGAGAGATTTGAAAGAGTTCGAAAGATATAAAGCGACTGAATTTCGAACTTTTCTGCTGTATGTTGGGCCGTTTGTATTAAAAACTGTTTTAGACGAAAAACGGTATTTGCATTTTCTGCAACTCAGTTTATCCATGAGGATTTTATTGGACAGTAAGCAATGCCAAACTAACAATAGGTGTGCTGATGAGTTATTGCAGAGTTTTGTGAAGTTATTGCCTGAGTATTATGATGCATCTAATTATATTATATTTTTAATGATTGTTTGCTGTATGGATCAAGCGAAACTATCAGCGCCTTCAAATTTGAAAATAAACTTGGATTATTAAAGAGACTTTAAAAAAAAAACAACATATCGGTACAACTATAAAATCGTTTGGTGGAGCAAAGCATTAATCCCTTAAGTCAAGAAAATTTTGAAAAAAAAACAATACCTTTTTTTGTCAGAAACCAACCCAAACAATTATTACAGCGTTGGAAATAATATTTATAAAGTCTCAACAATAATAAATAGCAAAGTTATTGGTCATCAAGTTTTGAATTTGAGATCTATGTTTCCAAATCCGCTAGAATCATCTCTTCTCAACATTTGGGAAACATCAAATTTAACACTTTCGCAAGACACTTACGAACATCTTTCTAAAAATATAAATAAAATCTGTGCTCTTTCCAATAAAAATAATGAGTTCGGGTTTTTTCCAGTCATTCATGATGTCGGACAAACAGAATAATAATTTCAACAACATTTTTTAACAGACACAAAATTTATCTACACTCCAAACAGTATATAAGGATTCGATTAATGGAAATAAAAACACTTTACAAGTTGAAGCTGTGTCATTTGATGGTAAAAATATTTGTTTATAATAAATTTGTATGCACTTTCTATCTTTTTTTCATTAATTTCGAGAAATATCTCGAAAATTTGCTGCGACTCTTGAACCCATGTTCATCAGATTGACGAACGAGATAACTTTGTTGCGTCAGGAGGTCAAATCTCTGCGTAAGAAAGTCAGTGAGTTAAAACAAGACAGATATAACATAGAATTGGTCATCCCACAACAGCCATTTCAAACAATGGAGGATTTTTTAAATTTTGAAAAACAGCTACAGGAATATCCAAATTTGTTTGCTTCATTCGTAAGTTTACTAAAATACTAAATTAATTTGTTCCATAATCAATAATTTGTTTTTTCTTAATTTTAATCATAGGAAATGGAACTCTAAACTGTTGGAAAATAGCCCAACTTTACCAAAAATTGTTGGAGAAAATTATTGGTCGATAAGCTGGCGGAAAAACTGTGCTGGAAAGGGACGGAGCAAAAAAAAAGTGTACGCAGCCTAAGTACATCGAAATCAATTAGAAGTAAATACTTAAATGTTTTTTTGAAATGTATATATTAATTTATTTTTCACAATTTTTTCAGATGCTGCAATTTCTATTGGAATCGGAGAGGATGAATTCATCCGCAACACAAAGTCTTTCTTCCAATTTGCCAAAAACCGCCAAGAAAGCAAAGAAAAATATAAATATATATAAAAAAAAATTAGCTCAACTGTAATCTCAAATGAAATGAAATAAATGAGAAATAACAATACAACAATTTAAAAACGCTTACTATTTTAAATTTTTCACAAGCTTATAAAAATTTTGCTAAACTAAGCTTATTGTAAGCATGTTTAGAAAACTATTCTTTCAGTAAACTTGTTCTGTAATTAGACTTCTAAGCTTGTTGTATACTTCGACTACTAAGCTTATAGCGAGGGATCGTTTTTCTTTATTCTATAATTATTAAAAAACCTTTCACAACAGTAGTCACTACAGTTTCCTAAGCATAAGGCTTAGGGCAGCAAGCTTGTTACAAGTTATTTCCAAAGCGTTTTGGTATGTTGGGTAATGTTTGTGTTTATGTCTGTTGAATGCTATAATTTTGCAAGACAATGCATTTTAAGTATGTGTCTGTTTGTGTATATTTAATATTAGGGGACTGTATGATTTTATATATTTAGAATTATGTAGATATTTCTTATCTTATCTAATTCAATATGTAAAATATATAAAAGGCCCTTTGGTAGCAACGAACGTGTTCAATTTGTTTTGTGATTGTTCAAAATCACTAAAGAAAGTGAAGATTTAGTAAATATCATTATCTATGCTGCAATTCAAAGGTCGAGATATCCATCCATTCAACAGAATGCTTTCTTTGCTCTTCCAGAAAACATTCTCCTTAGTATGATGACTGACGAACGGATAGAAGTCAGAAAGTTGGCCCTTGACCGTCTTCTGGCAGCCAGAGAAGCAGAGTCTGACACTGTAAATGGAAGGGTTAGATGTACTAAAGTGCGAAAGCTGAATTTCAAAGCTAATAATTATTACGATATGATTAACTGGAAGACTATTACCTTGACTGTTCCACCACTTCTTTGTTCAGAACGAAGAACTCATAAAAGGGCTGCCGGGAGACAACTGCAGAGGTATGGAAATTTAGTGAATTCCCCTCTCACACCGTGGCAGTCGGGAGAACCGTCAAACTGGTGACAGAGGCATCTTCTAAAGTTATTGGCCCCCAATCTCGTGATCGTTTTATACGCTCTACACTGAAATCTAGGCAACAAGTGCCAAAGTTTAGTACAAAATCTGACTTTATCAATAAATTTGACACAGATTCAGACTAAAACAAGCCTGACATATGGTTGGTTGGTTGGGTTGGGCTTGGGAGGAACCCGAAGTGCAGCCACCTTCACGCGGTGGGTTTTGGGTGACCAATACAGGTTATCTAAGAGCTGCAACAATTTTCACCTTGCGCTGTGGCGCGCCGCCTTTTCGCTCGTATCTCGGGAACGGTTCGTCCTACGGCCATGGTCACATACCATTTCGGTAGCAAATGACGTGACAAATAACTTTTTTTTTTTACATTTTGCCATGAGATGCGTATTTCAGGCGCTAGGTAGACAATTTCACGATTTTAGGCGAATTCGAATCCGATCTCAAAACAAAAAGTTGCATTGGAATAAGGAACTACTAAGGCAAATCGAAAAAAGTCCGGAATCGACCCACCCTAATATATATATATATAATGTAATTCAATTCGCCCAAATTTAATATACTTTTTTTGTTAGAATCGACATTAGTGATTTTTTTGCTCATTTGTGTTACATAGTGTATATCGTCACCTGAAATGCAAAATAGCGTAACAACATTTTCGGAATTTTACAGTGGCATGATTGAAAAACGAAATAAAATGGAACATGAGTGAAAAAAAATTTAATATTGGTTAAAACTGGTTTATATCTGAGGGCAGAACCTGAAAATGTTGGACATATGTAATATTAGGAATGCAATTTGAAGTAGTGAATCATAATCAATGAGACATTCAATTTCGAATTTTTTGATGATACGTTATTTTGCATTTCAGGTGAAAATATATAAATAAAAAGCCAAAGCTAATGCATATTTACACTAAATTTATAAAAAATACTGATAAGATATGCAGATTTAAGTTGGCTTCAAAACATGATGCAATGCAGAACCTTAAACTTGCATTGCAAATGACTTCAAATTGCGCATTTGAAAATTTGCATTTTCAAAAATAAAAATATGCGAAATATAAATATTTCTTACTAATACTCTCCCTGTCGATAGCAAAAATTATCGATTTCAATTAGAGAGTTACAAAACGATAATAAATCCTCTTACGTCTTCTTGTACTTTATTGGTGTATACACCTTTTACGCGGTTATAGCCGAGTTTACAACAGCGCAAGGTCGTTCTTTCTTTTCACTGCCAATTGGAGATTCCAAGTGTAGCCAGGTCCTTCTCCAGCTAGTCTTTCCGAAGGAATGGTGGTCTTCCTGTTCCTCTGCTCCCCCGGCAGTTACTGCGTCTAATACTCTCGGAGCTGGATTGTTTCCATCCATTCGCACGACATGACCTAGCCAGCGTAGCCGCTGTTTCTTAATTCGCTGAATTATTTCGGATATCTCGTATATATCATTGTTCCATCGACTGCGGTAATAACAGTTATGCCAATGCAAATACTCTGGATTAATACAATTTCTCTAAAGATATATGCGATATTAACACAACCAAAAGGTTGAAAGTATTTATTATACAATTGCATTAAGGACTTGAATCATTCTTATTCAGCGGTAATCCACACTATGATTAAAACAATATTTCTAATTAAAACCACTAAAATATCACACTTCTGATTTATAGGAGAGCACTTTAAAGATTTAAATCGACTGCACATTATCGTGGCACAAGAGTTGGCCAGTAATTCCAGCCTCTGCTTACGAATAGCGACACATAACACTCAAATAGTAGTTCTTATTTACAGTTTGGCCGGTCGGAAGGAATTCGATGTGTACCACACCGCGATAATCGAAGAAAACTGTCAAGATAACCTTGGTTTTTGATCTGCTTTTACGTTTTTTTTTCAGCTTTTCATCGTCCGGATCGTAAGCATATATCCAAGACACATTAGTGGAAATAATACCTCTCAGCATATCCTGGTAGTCGGAAAGCATTGTTTCACAGGCCTTAACACAACGCTGTTTTTAGTAATTATGTAACCAATCATGCTTTTACTTTTATGCCCAAATGATCTTTCGAAAGGGTTTTCACTGATCCTATCAATATTCCAACTATGAAAGCAAGATTTTGGACTATTAATCGTCGATTCCCAACCATCAATTTCTTTGTTTTATAGCTACATACTATTGAGAGCAAGGAAAAATACTTGTTAATTTAAATTTCGCGCGAAAACCCATTCGTTAAAATTTTTTTTTTCTATGTTGGTATGACAGTGTCAGTTCCATTAAATCTTTTGTGCGGAATCAAATTTCTGGTGCCGAAACGTTCAGAATGTTGGAAAAGGCCTTCGGTCATAGTTGTTTGTTGTTCAAAGAGGATAAAGAACGCGTTGACGATGAACCACCCCCCTGGTTATATGCATATATACATATGTATATATTATTTTATGCCAATATGTTTTTGTTTAAAATACTATTTAGTAAGAATTTACATTGATCTATTGATATATAATAATATTTATGATTGTAGTAATTGTGTCTTGGAGGATGGAGTCATGTGTAGAAGTTCACGCAAGTGAGGAAAGTTCTCTGATCGCCATTCACTTGGGAGTGGCCAGAAACGCTTCTTTTACATATGACTCAAGCAGCTCACTACTTCCGGTCTTTGACCAAGTATCCTCTGGGTAGTCTAAGAAAATCCGTTTGAAGGCGAGCTAAAGTGAGAAGGCGAAATATCCCCTACATAGGGTTATGTGCTGGGCTTGGGACCCGCCACGTAAAAAAAAAGTGAGTGTGCTTATGACCGCACGACTGAAGTGAAACTTCTTTCGCTCTATCTATATGTATATATATATGAATGTGTGTGTACAAAATATACATGTATGCACATATACATATATTATTTTTCTACAAATATTTAAATTTATTTTACAAAACACACCTCTCGCACAGAGAACATAAACAAATTTTTTATGTTCTTGTCTCACATGCCCAAGAATATGAAGAGACATAAATATGTATATGTATGCATGCTCCTTATGATGCTCCCAACAACAGCATTGTGATATTTTCATGCTTCAATTTTTCTTTCAACTTGGGAATCGCAATGTATGCAAATATGTATGCTTTTATTATGATTTGAGTATAATTTTGTATGAATGCATGCATAGTAATATTTATAGTCAATTTGGACTTGCATATCTAATCATTTTATTTAATTTTTAAATAATATACTATACTAATAAATATTTTTGTGTTATATTATATTTCCTACTAATAGAAATTAAATCGATCACAACAATATATACAAGGCATTTATGAGTTTGATGGAATACCCTTATTGTAGGTCGGAATTCGCCTCGCAATTTTAACATTTTTTACAATTCTTTCACATATTCTAACCGAGAATATGAAGAGACAGAAATATATGTATTTACGGCATATGATGACATGGCATATATGCCGAAGCAGAGAATAGGTAGAGACAGAAATACACTCCCAACGAAGAATTTCGTTTATATTTATTTCTTTTTGAACAGCGAAAAATGTGTACAAAACACACCTCTCGCACAGAGAACATAAACAAATTTTTTATGCATGTATGTACATCTTCTATCATATTAATCTTATGTCTCTGCACATGCTCATATCATAATCTTATTATGTGTACGCATGTGCGCATTTAGAAATTGAAATCATGATTTTATAACTTATCAATATACATAATGTATTACATGCGCGCGCATTGATCTGCATGTTCTTGCATTCATATATATTTATATGTACATACATATGTATATTTGCATACACTTCCGAACAAATAATGCACAAGCATACAAAACATACATATGTATGCGTACACATGTACCAGCAATTACCGTTCGCCTCGCCTGATCACACTTTTCGTAACGCGTTCGTCAGCTTACTCTCCAAGCCAAGCGCGCGTAAAGAAGTTTCACTTCAAAAACACCCCCAATGAATAGTAACAACCAGCCTCGGATGAGAGACCCCCCTTTTGATGACGACCACGGCAAACGAAATAAGGACTACGATTTGCGGGCATGCACCTGGAATGTCCGGACCCTTAATTGGGAAGGTGCCGCTGCCCAGCTGGTTGATGTCCTCGCAAAAATAAAGGCTGACATCACCGCCGTCCAAGAAATGCTATGGACGGGACAAGGACAAAGACGAGTAGGTCCTTGTGGCATATACTACAGTGGCCATATAAAGGAGCGCAAGTTTGGTGGTGGGAGAGAGACTTCGTCGCCGAGTACTATCATTCACTGCGGTGAATGAACGTCTAGCCACAATCCGCATCAAAGCGAGGTTCTTCAACATATCGCTGATTTGCGCCCACGCCCCGACGGAAGAGAAGGACGATGTGACCAAAGATGCCTTTTATGAGTGCTTGGAGCGCACTTATGAGAGCTGCCCCCGCCACGATGTCAAAATCGTGCTTGGCGACTTTAACGCCAGGGTGGGCAAAGAAGGTATCTTTGGCACTACGGTCGGTAAATTCAGCCTCCACGACGAAACATCCCCAAATGGGTTGAGGCTGATTGACTTCACCGGGGCCCGAAATATGGTTATCTGTAGTACTAGATTCCAGCACAAGAAGATACATCAAGCTACCTGGCTGTCTCCGGATCGAAAAACTACCAACCAGATCGATCATGTTGTGATAGACGGAAGACACGTCTCCAGTATTTTAGATGTGCGTGCGCTCCGAGGTCCTAACATCGACTCGGATCACTATCTTGTTGCAGCCAAGATTCGCACCCGCCTCTGTGCAGAAAAAAACACACGCCAACAAACACAAGGAAGGTTCGACGTCGAGAAGCTGCAATCACAACAGACAGCCGAACGAGAGGGAAGCGAGACGCATCTGTAGACAGAAAAAGAAGGAGGCCGAAATGCGTGAGTACGAAGAGCTTGATAAGCTGGCCGACAGGGGTAATGCTCGAAAATTCTACGAAAAAATGCGGCGGCTTACAGAAGGTTTCAAGACAGGAGCATACTCTTGTAGAACCCCCAAAGGTGATCTAGTCACCGATGCCCAGATCATACTTAAATTATGGAGGGAACACTTCTCCAGCTTGCTGAATGGCAGTGAATGCACAACACCAGGAGAAGGCGAACCCGATTCCCCAATCGATGACGATGGAGCAGACGTTCCATTACCCGACCATGAAGAAGTTCGAATAGCAATTGCCCGCCTGAAAAACAACAAAGCGGCAGGGGCCGACGGATTGCCGGCCGAGCTATTCAAACACGGCGGAGAAGAACTGATAAGGAGCATGCATCAGCTTCTTTGTAAAATATGGTCGGACGAAAGCATGCCCAACGATTGGAATTTAAGTGTGCTATGCCCAATCCATAAAAAAGGAGACCCCACAATCTGCGCCAACTACCGTGGGATTAGCCTCCTCAACATCGCATATAAGGTTCTATCGAGCGTATTCTGTGAAAGATTAAAGTCCACCGTCAACAAACTGATTGGACCTTATCAGTGTGCCTTTAGACCTGGAAAATCAACAACCGACCAGATATTCACCATGCGCCAAATCTTGGAAAAGACCCGTGAAAGAAGAATCGACACACACCACCTCTTCGTTGATTTCAAAGCTGATTTCGACAGCACGAAAAGGAGCTGCCTTTATGCTGCGATGTCTGAATTTGGTATCCCCGCGAAACTAATACGGCTGTGTAAACTGACGTTGAGTAACACGAAAAGCTCCGTCAGAATCGGGAAGGACCTCTCCGAGCCGTTCGATACCAAACGAGGTTTCAGACAAGGTGATTCCCTATCGTGCGATTTCTTCAACCTCCTTCTGGAGAAAATAGTTCGAGCTGCAGAACTAAATAGAGAAGGTACCATCTTTTATAAGAGTGTACAGCTGCTGGCGTATGCCGATGATATTGATATCATCGGCCTCTACACCCGCGCCGTTAGTTCTGCTTTCTCCAGATTCAAAAAAGGCGGAATAATTAATATATTTATATTTACACGATTTTATATTATTTACAAATAAGATAAGAAATATTGTAGCTATTGTAATAAGTTATACAGTCCACTAATAATCATTTCTTTCCCTCGGCAATATGTTCAAATATCATTGAACATGCTTATTTATCAGCAAAGCCGAAATTCTACTGAATACAAATATCTATTTATATATTAATAAACATATATATGTACATACATAATGCATTTACATGCAATGCGCATGCAATAAAAACAAAAATGCATAGGGACACATGTCATAAATTTAGAGAAGAGATAAGATTATCATACACACACATATGTATCAAAACAACCCCATGTCAAGCAGCAATAAACAATATGCTGCAATACATATAATATACACACATACGCATATATTTTTTTAGATAGATAAGATAGTTTTATAATTATATACACACACATATCAGATTTGAAAGAAAACCTAGATCAAGAAATTCATTCATTTTCCGAAACAAAGACGCAGCCGCGGTTTTAAATGAAATTACTTAAAATATATATGAACAATCTAGAACAAATAAAGAACCGATGTGGTAAGATAGATAAGATAGTTTTACAAATTGTACATAAGCAAGAAAAATACGAAATAAAGATCAGATTTGAAAGAAAATCTCAATCGAAAACATTCCTTTTATTTACAAATTTTACTTCCCCCCACCAGTGGTAAGGGGTAAAAGAAGAATTAAAAGGAAATATTTCAAATAAAGGAGCCGTTAGCTATCATTTATTGCCCCCCACCCGAGGTAAGGAATAAGTGAAGCAAAACGCTTAACCTTTATCAATATATATTTGGTCCTTCGAGCCGGATGAAGAGCTCGGCCAAAATTAAAAAGTCCTGTATTTAAAAAACAGGCAACATACAAAAAAGCCCTGTTTAAAATACAGGCAACATAAAAAAATAATTGTAAGACGGGTGTATATTCCCGCATATTAGAACCTTTATCAATATATATTTGGTCCAATCGAGCCTAAAAAAAAAAAAGCTCAGCCAAAATTAAAGAAGCCCTGTTATTAATACAAATACAGGCAAAATTAAATTGTAAGACGGGTGTATATTCCCGCATATTGACAAAATAAAAATAATAATTGTAAGACGGGTGTATATTCCCGCATATTGACAAAATAAAAATATATGTAAGACGGGTGTATATTCCCGCATTAAAACCGATCGCATAAGCCGTTTTAGCAGAGACTAAACGCAGTGATCTAACTGCTATCCAAAAAATATTCAGCGGCTGTGAGTCGAGGCACAGCAAGGTCAACTAGGCGACCAAATCAAATACCTCCAACGATTTCTTTGGAGAAAAGCAAGCAGTTCATCAATAAATAGGAGAAGTTTTGCGAAAAAATTCTCGAAATGGGTATAAACAGAAAGAAAATTCTGGATGCCCAGGCAGATTTAGCCGAAAAAGTGTTGTCCACATCCAACACTATTTCAGGAAAGGCATTAAAGAAAAGCAAAAATTGAAGAAAACATTAAAATTCTTGAAAAGTACCAAAAAGAATTCGATACCAACCACGAAAAGTTAATGGCAGATGGCATAGGAGAAGAAGATTACTTCAAGAAGAATGAATACAATAACACTATGATTAAAATCGAAGAGGCAATCAATGCATTAAAGATGAGCATTTTAAAAGATAAGCCTCTAGTCGAATTTGATCGGCAAATTGAAACAGTTCAAATACGATGCACTAATCCAGATCAAAAAACTTCCATATTCATGAGGAAAATTGAAAACCTCAGAAGAAAAATGGAAGATCTAAGCATGGAACTAACGATTGACAACGATCAAATAAAAGGCTTAGACTGCTTATTCAATGACATCCAAAATCTAAAAAGCAAATTAGATTTTAATGTTGAAATTGAAGACATATTCGAAAAAATATGTGACGAATATTACGAAGATCTTCAGAATTTAAAAAGGAAATTAAAAAAAGAAGAGCCTAAAATTTTTTTTTCGCCCTAACTTTGAAGAAAGAAAAATAATAAAAATTCCAACATTTTATGGCGATATTAAGGAATGGGCCAATTTTTACAACGTGTTTCAAGTTATCGTACATGACAACGAGCAGATGCCGAACATAGAAAAAATGCTGCGTCTTCGTCAATGCTTAAAAGGCGAAGCTGCACGAGTAATACAGCATTTTCAAATTTCGTCGAAAAATTATGAAGCTGCATGGAGTCAACTTAAGAAAAAGTACGACAATCAGCCAATTCTGTTCATCATACCAAAATTATCTACAACTGCGACGAAACTAATTAATGCAGTGCAAAATATTGAAGACGAAAAACTAATAACAGTTCGATCACTCCCTCTATCTTCTGTTGAGGAAAAAACAACAGAAATAATAGAGGAAGATAAAAAAGAAAATGAATTTGAAGAAGAATTCTTTGAAGAATTACATAAACCTTCAAAAACTGAGGAATCTTACAATCTCATATCTTTTCCGGCAGGCTCACATTTTGGAAAAATGTGGGAAAATGAAGTCCAGGTTAAATCGTTTGAAGACGAAACTGAAGTAGCTGATCATATTTTGGAAGATGATGCTAAAACACAGAAGGAAGATTTTACTACTTCACAAAAATACATAAAGGAAAAATGCACCGATGCAGAAGGTGATAATACCGGCAGGAATTCAGCGCCAAAGAGTACAAAAACGGTTGCAGCTTTGAAGGACACAAGAACATCCAAGGGTGGATCCAGCAGCATTAAGGACGAACGCCAATGCAGCAAGCCCGATGAAGATAAATCAAAGAGAAAAGATGAGAAGTCCGGCGACAAAAAGGATAAAGACATTAGTGAACAAAAATCATCTTCAAACAAGACTTCGCAGAAGGATGACAAAGTGAATACATCTACAAAATTGTCGTCCAAAGGAAAGCAGACAAAACCTTCACGTAATCTTTTGGTATCGGGGTTATCTTCATTAACGAGAGCCAGTGATCTGAAAACTATATTTTCTAAATATGGCAAAGTTATCGGAGCCAAGGTGGTCACCAACTCCCGAACTCCGGGAACACGTTGTTATGGCTACGTAACAATGTCATCATCGTCGGATACCAGTCGAAGTGTCGCCAAAAGACGTGTGGATACAACAAAAAAAGATGAAGACAAGAAGATACGAGACACAACTTCTAAGACGAGAGACGACAAACAAACTATTGATACAAAGGACGATGCATCAAAGAAACCTGAAGTGGAGAAAGATAAGCAACGCGATAAAGAAATCCTTTTCCAGGACCATAATAAAAAAGACGTAAGTAAAACTATCGAAATAGCCGAAATAGATCCAGTTGGAAAAGCGGATGTAGTAACAACCATTTGGGAGTTACTAATACCATGGCAGCTTGCGTTAACAAACGAAACGTCGATTACAATCTGCGGTTGGAAGTCACTTTTGTCGCCCAGGAGAATGTTCAAAAATGAACATGGTAATTCAGTACGCATTGTTATTCTTTATAATCGGCGTGCTAGCAGAAATCTTCATTTACTATCGATTGAAAACCAGGCGACGACTACAAGCTGCAGTCACTTTTGCCGCCCAAGAGAATGTTCAAAATTGAACAGGATCATTACTTCAAAAAAGGCGGAATAATTAATATATTTATATTTACACGATTTTATATTACTTACAAATAAGATAAGAAATATTGTAGCTATTGTAATAAGTTATACAGTCCACTAATAATCAATTCTTTCCCTCGGCAATATGTTCAAATATCATTGAACATGCTTATTTATCAGCAAAGCCGAAATTCTACTGAATACAAATATCTATTTATATATTAATAAACATATATATGTACATACATAATGCATTTACATGCAATGCGCATGCAATAAAAACAAAAATGCATAGGGACACATGTCATAAATTTAGAGAAGAGATAAGATACACACACATATGTATCAAAACAACCCCATGTCAAGCAGCAATAAACAATATGCTGCAATACATATAATATACACACATACGTATATATTTAGATAGATAAGATAGTTTTACAAATTGTATATAAGCAAGAAAAATACGAAATAAAGATCAGATTTGAAAGAAAATCTCAATCGAAAACATTCCTTTTATTTACAAATTTTACTTCCCCCACCAGTGGTAAGGGGTAAAAGAAGAATTAAAAGGAAATATTTCAAATAAAGGAGCCGTTAGCTATCATTTATTGCCCCCCACCCGAGGTAAGGAATAAGTGAAGCAAAACGCTTAACCTTTATCAATACATACCAACAATGTCAGCCTAGAAATCCAACGCAGGATTGCTCTTGCCAACAGGTGCTACTTCGGAATGAGTAGGCAATTGAGAAGCAAAGTCCTCTCTCGACAAACAAAAACCAAACTCTATAAGTCACTCATAATTCCCGTCCTGCTATATGGTGCAGAGGCTTGGACGATGTCAACAACTGATGAGTCGACGTTGCGAGTGTTCGAGAGAAAAGTTCTGCGAAAGATTTATGGTCCTTTGCGCATTGGCCACGGCGAATATCGCATTCGATGGAACGATGAGCTGTACGAGATATACGATGACATTGTCATAGTTCAGCGAATTAAAAGACAGCGGCTACGCTGGCTAGGTCATGTTGTCCGAATGGACGAAAACACTCCAGCTCTGAAAGTATTCGACGCTGTACCCGCCGGGGAAGCAGAGGAAGAGAAAGACCTCCACTACGTTGGAAGGACCAGGTGGAGAAGGACCTGGCTACGCTTGGAATATCCAATTGGCGCCACGTAGCGAAAAGAAGAAACGACTTGTTAACTCGGCTATAATCGCGTAAGCGGTGTCTGCGCCAATTAAGAAGAAGAAGAGTAATTGTGTCTTAAGGCAGACTGCATTTATATAATATTTCGGGTCCTTTAAATTTAAAAAACTGACCGTTTAATTATCATTAATCTTACAATTTTACTGTATGTTCCTTGTAAAATTGAAATTCAAATACACTAAACAAATTTGAACAATTCTGCAAAATACTTTAAACAGTGATTCACAAAATGTAAACTAAGAGCAATTGTTTTCGTTTTCAAATGTCCTATTTTTACATAGTAGTCAAACTCAAATGATATCATCAATGAATGCTAACCGGGGAAAGTTTTCCAAGCCAAGTTTCACGTTAATTCACTTAAAGCAAGATTTCGCTTGTATCATACAAGGTAAGGTTTAGAAGGTAATAATGCTTTGAACACAAGACGACTGAATGATAGCGAAATTTTCTTGTCTGCCAAAATCGTCTTGAAGCCAGCTTCTTCAACATTTTGAAGATTTGATTGAAACTTTTTGTAAATAGGAAAGTATATGGGTCGATTCATTTGTTTTAAATCATCAACTGAGACTGTGAAGCTTTGAATAATTTTTAATTGTACTTATTAGTGGTAGTTGTGTGCGGCAAAATCAGAAATGGTTTTAATTTAGTGAAAGGGACAACTGCAAGCCTGCTGCCGTAAAATCATGTTATACGTTGTGTATTTCGCATAATATTAACGTATCGGGCAATTTTAGATTGTTAAAAGTTGTAACACCAGCAATATTGTCAATGGAAACTGCACATTACATATGTTAGCACAAAATAGAATGGACGAATAATTGCCAGAACTAACTCGACAGTGAAATTCGTATTTGCCAGAATGTTCGAGTCCGATGTTTTGGTATCAATCTATTGTAAAGCCTGCCGGATTTTGTAACAGACACAGTTCTAAGTAGTTAGAGTGCTACCCTATTAAGAGCAATAGGGGTTGGGTTTACTTTAGTATCTCATTTTCATTGCTTATTCCTCTTAAATGCGTGCACGGATTTTTTTAAATTTATATAGCACGGATAGCCAATGAATTAAACTTTGGTTTAAATGTAAATTTATTGTTAAATGTTAATTGGTTTTTTAGATATAAGTAAGCAAAAAACGCACATTTTCACATTTGCTCAAACAATGGCTCTCTTCTTTTGAAGTTTTTGTTGCACTGCTTGCAAAAAATTTAACCAATTTAACACACATACATTCTTTGAAATATATTTAATTGAATTAATGATAAATTATGAATTTTAAGTTGCAATTTTATGTACAATTTAATAAATAAAACAGCTTTAAATTACGTGTTATACTGTTCCTTTAAATGTAAGCAAAATTACTGAATTTGAACTGTCAAACGACGAAGAAAATAAGCACAAAATGAAGACAGTAATAACCCAACGAATCAAAATGGTAGGTCTTATATACATTTGGGTTACTTTACATAGGACTCGTTTCGGATCGAGTATATAAGACCTACCATTTTGATTTGTTGGGTTATTACTGTATTCCTTTTGTGCTTATTTTCTTCGCCGTTTGACAGTTCATATTCAGTAATTTTGCTTAAATTCAACTATTTAAAATGCGTGTTTCTCCGATTTATAATGAATTTTACACTTGTATTTTTAACTTTTATATCCACTAACACTTCACTTATTCGTTTTTAACCATTTATTTTATTTTGCAATCATCTAAATCCGTCAGAAAGTTAATGATCTTAAGAAAAGAGAAAGACTTAAAAACATTGATGCATTTCCAATGAAACTTAGTTACTTGCAGAACATTCAGACGTAAAAATTTTTGTTAAATGCACTTGTGTATTAAGGTAAACCTATTTGGTAGTAGTTACATGCCTTTCAAATAGATGCGGATCATTGTAGTGCATGGATAACGCGTTGAAAGCAGAAAGTAGAAGTGAATTGTAGAAAGCAAAGTAAAGAAGAAATGATAACTTGATATTTTGGGAGACTAAAAAACTTCAGAAAATTTATCAGAATGCGAACTGAGCGGCGAACTAATAAACATGATCTACAACGTGCGCAAAATATTACCCAGAACCGGATCAAATCATATAGAATATGTTAACTAATAAATATTCATGCATTTCGTAAATAGATTTTATGTACAAAATTAGGTTTTTTATTGAATTGCACAAGACCAAATAAAATATTTAATCCAAGTATGGAATAATTACTTCTTGTATGACGTGTCGATTTGTATGCCATGTAAGATGATGGACAAATGGCTTGATGATTATTACTAATTTGCCATTATTTTCGAGATATTTCAAACCAATTGCATCTTCAATGTATATTGGTCGCTTGTGTAGAGGTATTACATTCAATGTTGTGTTAAAATATCCAAAGTGACTGTAAGAAATCACTAATAAATTATTCAATTCTTTACAATCGGATTGACTTACTAACCTAGATTCCCAAGGGGAAATTACGCCATCATTTGGACCTCCTATTAAAATCATTTTATTCAAACGAAGTAAAGTGTTTTTGTACTGGCTAGAATTATATGTTCGTATTTCATTATTTATTATTGGCAAAAATTTGCTAAATTTATAGTATAAATCTTGCTCTAAAGGATCATTCCAATAATTCGCTATCGATATGTGCTGCCCAATTTTTGAATAAAAAAGCTCATACGCAGTATTTGCTGCCAAATCCGGAAATACAAGATGCAAAAAATTCGCTGAAAGTAATATTGTATTTTGTAATGGCAATGGCTTTTTATATAAATTTACCTCCAAATTGACCAGCTTGTGGTGATGAAAGTGAAATGAAATTATTAATTTTATGAAAAGGAAGAGTTTGAATAGCAGCCCGAGCTATAAGTCCCCCTTGAGAGTACCCTGAATAAAAAAATATCAAAGATATAATTGCAAACATTAAATAGAGAAAACATATAGAAATCATGCCTACTACGTTGATACCATCGGGATATTTCCTTCCAATTACCTCCAAAAAACTACGAAACTCTAGAACTTGCCTCCAAGTATTTTCCAAACTAGACCATCCATCATATTTATCAAAGTTGTAAATTTTGGTATCAGGATGGGCCTGTAATATATAAGCAAATTCATTATTTACAAACTGTAATTTGAGAAAAAAATATCTTGAAATGATATTAAATAAAGCAATGAAATTTTCATAGTGATGCGGACAGAACGGCAAGTCTGTATCACCATGAAAATTTGAATTGGTATCATTGAAAAATTTAGGCCAATTTACCTTCACATCCAGAAATAAACTAATTTCATGTTCACTTGACAATATTTTAATGTAAGACTCTTGATAAAATGAAAGCCCAGAGCTAATGAAAACAAAAGGTGCCTACGAAAACACCGCTTACGCGATTATAGCCGAGTTAACAACAGCGCGCCAGTCGTTTCTTCTTTTCGGTCCAAGGTTTTCGGTCCAAGGCTTGGTTCCAAGATAGACGAAATTATCTACAACTTCAAAGTTATGACTGTCAACAGTAACGTGAGTGCCAAGTCGCGAGCGCGACGACTGTTTGTTTGATGACAGGAGATATTTCGTCTTGCCCTCGTTCACTGTCAGACCCATTTGTTTTGCTTCCTTGTCCAGTCTGAAGAAAGCAGAACTAACGGCGCGGGTGTTAAGGCCGATGATATCAATATCATCGGCATACGCCAGTA